>NC_045549.1:75376227-75489791 GCF_009769535.1 Thamnophis elegans | reverse complement strand
GGTGTCTTCCCAAACTTACGAACATGGTTGTGATCAAAATTCAGAGGCATATCAACAGACTGTACCGTATTTTTCGGTGTATAAGACGCACTTTTTCCTCAAAAAAGAGGTTGAAAATCTGGGTGCGTCTATACACTCGAATACAACATTTTGCTCCGAAGTCCCGCCCCTTCACCAAAATTGGTGCATACCTCATAGAGGCTTTCAGAGAGCTCCTGGGGGCTGGGGGGGCAGAAATGAGCGAAAAGCAGGTGTTTTTGGTCCCCCCAGCCCCCAGCAGCACTCTATAAGCCTCCATAAGGCTATGCATGCAATTTTCTGACAAAAAAGGGCCGTTTTCACGAAAAAAACGGGCTGTTTTTTCCTCATTTTGCCCGCACATCCCCGGGAGCATTCTGCAAGCCCCCTCCACGGCTATTCATGCCTATTTTTGGAACAAAAATGTGCCCGTTTCGTGAAAAATGGGCCGGTTTTGGGAGCTTGCAGAGTGCAAAAACTTTTTTTTCCCTTTGGAAAGCTCTTTAACTGATTGATGAGAATTACATTGATAAAGTGCTCTGCCAGCAGAAAACACCCTACTATCTACTGTATTTCTCTCTATTTCTCTCTCTCTATCCCTTACCTACTACGTAACTACTCTCTCTCTCTACTACCTACCTACTGTATTTCTCTCTCTCTTCTCTCTCTCTATACCTTTATCTACTACCTATACACCTCTCTCCTACCTACCTACTGTATTTCTCTCTCTCTCTCTATTTCTCTCTCTTCTATCCTTATCTACCTAGTAATACTCTCCTCTCTCCCTATTACTACTGTATTTCTCTCTCTATTTCTCTCTCTCTCTATCCCTTTATCACTACCTAACTACTCTCTCCCTCCCTCCCTCCTACTGTATTTCTCTCTCTCTCTCTCTATTTCTCTCTCTCTATCCCTTTATCTACCTACGTAACTACCTCCTCTCTCCCTACCTACTATTGTATTTCTTCTCTCTCTCTATTTCTCTCTCTCTACCTTTATCTACCTAGAACCCTCTCTCCTACTACCTACTGTATTCTCTCTCTATTTCTCTCTCTCTACCCTTTATCTACTACGTAACTACTCTCTCTCTCTCCCTACTACCTATTGTATTTCTCTCTCTCTCTATTTCTCTCTCTCTATCCCTTTATTACCTACGTAACTACTCTCTCTCTCCTACCTACCTATTGTATTTCTCTCTCTCTCTCTATTCTCTCTCTCTCTATCCCTTTATCTACCTACCTACGTAAATACACTCTCTCTATTTCTTCTCTCTCTCTCTCTCTATATCCTTTATCTACCTACTAACTACTCTCTCCCTCCCCTCCCTACTGTATTTCTCTCTCTCTCTTTCTATTTCTCTCTATCCCTCTACCTACCTATCTACCGACACACTGTCTCTCTCTCTTTCTTTCTTTCTCTCTCTTTCTCTCCCTCTATCTACCCACCTATTTTTTTTAAAAAAAACCTCTTCAAAATCTTGGTGCGTCTTATGCTCTGAAAAATACGGTATTTATGACGTTCAGAGTATCTGGATCGAAGTCAACTCATTTGTTTATAGCCATGATGGCGAAACTATGGCACGCGTGTCACGGGTGGCACACGAGCCATATCTGCGGCACATGAGCCGTCAGCTCCAGCAGCATGCACGGGCCAGCCAGCTGGAAAGTAATATAAATAAAATAAATAAAACATGGGGGAAAAAATATGGTTTGCGGTTGTGTGGTTGACAAATAGTTCGTGGATTCAAGAAGAGGTTTGAAATGCCAGGGGATAACAATCTCCATTTTTCCCCATTATTATTATTATATTTTAAGGAGAAGAATACAACGACGTCTGTTCAAGATGAATTTATGGAGTTACTTTTGTGGGGCAAAGCAAGGTAAGTAATTCCACCTCATTCACGTTTGATCCTTTTTCCAGGAGGAAAATAAAAATAAAATTGTGTTCTTTCTTTTTCCTTTTCCCTTCTCTTCCTCCTCCGAAAAGTGTTGAACTTCAAGCTCTGCTAATGAACCAGCTCACCGTCAAGGTAGGCGGCTTATACGGTATGAAATTCTTGTGTGTGTGTGTGTTTTTTTAATACTTCGTACATTTTCATTTAACGTACACAAATGCTTTGGGCACAGTGAGAATATATCTGCTGAATATAACTCTGTATTGGCGACAGGGTAGGGCATCCGGCCAGTAAAACACTCCTTAGCTCCATTCCACTTGCCCAGACTCCACCTGCAAGGGATTATGGGGTCGTTAAATTAAAATGATGATACATAAGTGCTTTGTGAACAGTGTATGGCCTAGGGCATTATTATTGTTTACTAATAATTTTCCCAGCTCCTAATTTCTACTTGGGTGGCTCAGTGGCTAAGACACTGAGCTTGTCGATCAGAAAGGTCGGCAGTTCGAATCCCCAGCGCCGCGTAACGGAGTGAGCTCCCGTGACTTGTCCCAGCTTCTGCCAACTTAGCAGTTCGAAAGCACATAAAAATGCAAGTAGAAAAATAGGAACACCTTTGGTGGGAAGGGAACAGCGTTCCGTGCGCCTTTGGCATTGAGTCATGCCGGCCACATGACCCGGAGAGTCTTCGGACAGCGCTGGCTCTTCGGCTTTGAAACAGGGATGAGCACCGCCCCTTAGAGTCGGGAACGACTAGCACATATGTGCAAGGGGAACCTTTACCTTTACCTTTTAATTTCTACTTCTATTATGCCACTGTTCATAAAACAAATCCCACATTTGAAAGCATTCTGTATATCTTCCTCCTCTTTTATCTTTAATATGACTCTATCCATTTCTGAGCAACCTAATATTTTTTTAAGTTACATTCTTATTCTTTCGGTGTTTCCTCCTTTTTCCAATACTGTGCAAATAAAATTCTTGCTTCTGTCAAAAAAAATTGCAATATTAAATACAGATTCCGCTATTATATTTTCCGGTACTATACCTAACAGAAATGTTCTGGTTTACAATCTATACGTAGCTTTTTAACATTTTTTTTTCTAACCCTGTGTGCATTTTGAGCCAATAATTCTTTGCTTTCACACATGCCCACCACATGTGATAGTAGGTGCCCATGTCTGATTAATTTTCCAACATACGGCAGACATGTTTTAAACATCTTTGCTGGAAATTCTTTTTTTTTTTTTTTAGTTTTTAAATATACTTTTTTTATTTTCCATTTTCATAACATATAATCACATGTATACTATTACATAGCCAATATCTATTGTATTAAGTAGTAATTACATCAGTTCCTCTTGTCATCAACGCCCAGAAAGATAAAAACCCATTATTAGCTCTTCTGCTCTCCATACACCTCTTTCTTCTACCTCTCTCCTACCTCCTTTCCCTCCAGCATCCTTTCCTACTCTACTTCCCCTTCCTTCTCCTTCTCCTCTCTTCATTCCACCTCCTTATTCTCCTCATCTTCCCCCCTTACCCTCTCCTATCCCTCTCTTCCCATCTTTCTCCTCTCCTCTCCTTCCCACTCTTCCTCTCATTGGTGTATTTCCGCTTCTGAGCAAACTCCATTCTATGTTGATGGTATTTATGCTTCCATATCAATATACTTAACCTATCTTGGTTTTAAAGAAAAAATAAGAGAAGACAGTATACATGTGCAATCATATTACTTTAAAATCTAACACCCCTCGTCAAGCCTAATATTCACCCCTCCCTCCTTCCCAGAACCCATACACGGTATAAATCTTTAACAAAAACAGTCTAAAATATATTGGAAAAAAGAATAGAGAATTGATAACATCTTTACATTGAACTTAGCTCTTCCTTGCTAGGCTAACTTTAAACAATTTATAGCATTCCTGATCTTAATCATAGGCTATCTGGAATTTCTTAGTCCCATATTTATTTTGTATATAATCGATCCATTTTTCCAGTCTCGTTTATATCTCTCGTTTGCTGGAAATTCTTATGGTTTGTGTTGGTTTGTCCTGCTTGACCAAGGATGCCATTTCTTCCCCTTAAACAGGGTTTAAAAAAGCTTGGACAATCGATGGAATCGTCCTACTCCAGCATCCAGAAACTTGTGATAAGTCACCTGCAGAGGTAAAATTCACCAGGCACATGTTCTTAGATACATTGGTGATGTTTCTTAACTCAGAGACCTCTCAAAATTATATTGCTCTGTTCTCAATCGTAGCTCTAAACCAGGGTTTTGCAATCTTGGCAACTTTTAAGACCTGTGGTCCGGCTGGGGAATTCTGGGAGTTGTAGTCCGCAGGTCTTAAAGTAGCCAAGATTGGGAAGACACCTTCTCTAAACCCGACATCACTTAAAGTTAATGTTCTTGCCTGGGTCGCTTCCTTCTGTCAGAAAGAGGAATAAAGATGTGAACTTTGCAGCTGGACGAGGGATTCCTTGATCGGGTTGAATTTTGATGAGTAATGATTTGTTTCAAAAATTACACTCCCATCAGAATAGAGGGAAAACCTAAAGGAAGGGAGAGGGAGGGAAGAAGAGGAGAGGGAAAGGAAAGGAGAAAAAGAAAAAGGAAGGGAGGGAAGGAAGGAAAAGAGAGGAGGGGACAGCAGAGAGGAAAGGAGAGGGGGAGGGAAAGGAAAGTGGAAGAAGGAGGAGGAAAAGAGAGGAGGGGAAGAGACAAGGAAGGAAGGAGAAGGAAGGAATGGGGAGGAAGAGGAGGGAAGAGGAACAGAAGGGAAAAAGTGGAAGAAGGAAGAGAGAGGAGAGAAAGAAGGGAAGGAAATAAGAGAGAGAAAAAAACAAAGAGAAAAAGGAAGTAAGAAAAAGGGAGAGAGGAAGGAAGGAAGGAAGGAAAAGAAAGGACCCTATAAACCTATTTCCATTTGGTTTGTTTTTATTGGTCTGGCAGGCAAAGAGCCCCCACCACCACCCCCGCCCCCCAAAAATCCACAACTTGTTGGTTCTTGGCTCCCCCCTCCCCTTTCGCTCGCTTAGAGCCGAGGTGGCGCAGTGGTTAAATGCAGCACTGCAGGTTACTTCAGCTGACTGCAGTTCTGCAGTTCGGCTGTTCAAATCTCACCGGCTCAAGGTTGACTCAGCCTTCCATCCTTCGAGGTGGGTGAAATGAGGACCCGGATTGTTGTTGGGGGCGATATGCTGACTCTGTAAACCGCTTAGAGAGGGCTGAAAGCCCTAGGAAGCGGTATATAAGTCTAACTGCTATTGCTATTGCTTTCGGTACCCCTGACAGGGCGATTTTTTCTCCCAACCTTTTTAATGGATTTCCCTCGTGCTTTGATAGTGGGTCGGAGGCCTTGCTCTACCACCTGAGCGAGCTGAAAGGCATGGCTTTGTGGAAGCAGAAGTACGAATCTCTTGGCTTGGACGCCTCCGGAATAGAAGGTACGAGAACGTCTCACCGATTTCGAGGTTGAGGTCGTGATCACCCGGCCTCCATCGCATTTTTTTCTTTTATCATTTATTCAAGGGGTGAAAAAAGCCAGGTTCTAATTTAGGGAAGAAAAACGAAATGCACAGGTACAGGATAGGTGGTCCCTTGCTCGATAGGAGTAACTGTGAGAGGGATCTTGGAGTCCTAGTGGACAACCATTGAAATAGGAGCCAGCCGTGTGCAGCAGCTGCGAAAAAAGCCAACACAGTTCTAGGCTGCATCAACAGAGGGAGAGAATCAAGATCACATGAAGTGTAAATACCACTTTATAAGGTCTTGGGAAGGCCACACTTGGAATACGGCATCCAGTTTTGGTCACCAAGATGTAGAAGAAGATGTGGAGACTCTAGAAAGAGTGCAGAGAAGAGCAACAAAGAGAATTAGGGGACTGGAGGCTAAAACATAATGAAGAACGGTTGCAGGAACTGGGTAGGTCTAGTTTAATGAAAAGAAGGACCAGGGAGACATGACAGCAGCTTCCAATATCTCAGGGGCTGCCCAAGGAAGAGGGAGTCAAGCTATTCTCCAAAGCACCTGAGGGCAGAACAAGAAGCAATGGGTGGAAACTAATCAAGGAAAGAAGCAACTTAGAACTAAGGAGAAATTTCCTGACAGTTAGAACAATTAATCAGTGGAACAACTTGCCTCCAGAAGTTTTGATGCTCCAACACTTTTTTTAAGAAGATGTTGGATAACCATTTGTCTGAAAGTGGTGTAGGGTTTCCTACCTGAGCAGGGGGTTGGACTAGAAGACCTCCAAGGTCCCTTCCAACTCTTACTCTATTCTATTCGTTTCTATTCTGTTTTCTATTTATTTGCAGAGGCAATTACTGCAGTCGGTTCCTTCATTCTGAAAGCGAACGAGCTGCTCCAGTAAGTAATTGAAATTATTTGCAAACCCTTCGTTCAGCTACTGGTAGTTTTCGGCATCAGAACAGTTTTTTTCGTGGCCACTCTAAGCTGCAACAGCGCAATGAACAGTGTGACTTACAAATGTTCACAGTTATGGCTTCTGCAACCTCCCAGGGTCCCGTGATCAGAATTCAGACGCTTGGGAATTGTCTCACACTTATGACGGTCACAATGTCCAGGGGTCACGTGCGACCTTCTGATGAGTCAACGGGGAAGCCAGATTCCCTTAAAAACTGGCTTACTAACTGACCAGCGGCCGTGATTCACTTAACAACTGCAGCAAGGGTGGTTGCAAAACGGGCAACGCTCCTGAACAAACGTCTTAAAATGTGTGCTCTGTTGTCGTAACTCAGGGACTAATAAATGACTGGCCCGAACCAAATTCAGTTTCCCTTGAAGAATACCACTTCAGAGAGTCATTTCTCTTTTCTCTCTTTCCCCCCAGAGTTATAGACAGCAGCATGAAAAACTTCAAAGTTTCTTCCGTTGGCTTTATGTAGGTAAGAAAAATGATCCCAATTCTAAATATTTCTCTCCCCCTCCCCTCCCTAACTTTCTCTCAAGCTGGTTGGACTCTTAAAAAAGCTGGTTCACAAAGTTGGGTGTGTGGAAATGCCATCCCCAAGAACAAAAGGAACTGGGATCGGAAAGAGACACCTATAACAATAGAAAAAGAAAGGAAGGGAGAAGGAAGGAAAGGAAGGGAGGAAGGAAGTAGAGAATGGAGGGACGAAGAAAAGGAAAGGAGTGGAGGGTAGAAGAGAGAGGAAGAGATGGAGAGAAAGTAGGAGAAGAAGAAGAAGTGTGGTGGAGAGGTAAGGGAAGAAGAAAGAGGTAAGGGAAGGTAGGTAGAGGGGAGAGAAAAAGAAGGAGGGAGGAAGAGAAAGAAAGAGAAGGAGAGAAGGGAGGAAGGAGAAGAAAAAGGGTAGGAGTAGGGAAGAGGTAAGGGAAGGAAGAAAGGGATGGAGACGAGGAAGGAAGGAAGTAGAGAAGGAAGGGAGGGAGAAAAGAAAAGAAAGAGAAAATAAGGTGGTGTCATAGCAGGTGCAAAGGGTGGTAAACAAAGCATTCCAAACTATACCTTATAACCTTTTAAATGGAATAATAATAATATAAGAATGGCAAAGAAAAAGAATAATTATGTGAATGTATATCTATAATCTGTATGTAAGAGAATAAATGAGAGTAAAAATATAAAGCACAATATAGGTAAATAATATTTGGTCATAAGTAGCTAAGTATAAATAAATAAAGAATTGTACATACAAATGGATAACGAATAAGGAGATTACGAACGCAAGATAGAAATGTATAGTAGGGAAAACATTAACTGCAAAGAAACCGATTCGGAACTGCTGTATGATATACGATGGAACTTATTGTTCCTATGTTGTTTTTATAAATTTTATTTCTCATACATACATTCACAATTATATAATCTCATAACTGTTGTTAATAATATGTATTTATAACAATTTTTCTCCCCTACAATTGACGAAATAATTGAGATTGCTTTCTTACCATCCCATACACCCATCTTATTTTACAACAGTCCTACTTCTTCCTCCTTCCTTCTCTCCTTCCTTCCCTCCTTTCTTCTCTCCTTCTCCCCTTCCTTCCCTCCTTCCTTCCCTCCTTTCTTCTCTCCTTCATTCCCTCCTTCCTTCCCTCCTATGTTGTTTTTAAGTTATGTGTTTGTTTTTGTTGATGTGCTTATGTGTTTAAAATAAAAAAAATTATCATAAAAAAAATAAAAAGCTGGTTTCAGAGCAAGAGCTGCACAGCTTTCGTAGGCTAACCTAGTTTAATCTAAGTTAACGGTGGGTTGTGCCAATGAGAAGGCAGTGATGTGTGTGTGTACACAATGACCTATATCCGCGATGGGGAACCTTTGGCATGGAAACTAGTTATCCGGCAGCTCTCCAAGCGAGATAAGGTTCGTGTGGATAAACATTCCTCTGAAAGGCTGTTTGCCAAGCCTGGCTGACTGTGAATGAAAGGAATTCACAGTCGTGTAAATAAAAGGGATTTTGCAGAGACCAAGACTTCGCTTCTTGCTTTCTAAGGAAAGTTCTGGGTCACTGTTGCTTTGTTTAATTTTTCAGCCATGCTACGGATGTCCGAGGACCCTGTTCCCCCTGAACTGAACAAGGTAACCATCATATAGTCCGTTATGCTCACAGATGAGAGTCCGCTAATCTTTCTTGTCCAATTCAAGACAATCTTTGGTCTATAATTGGTGATCGGTGTTGTTTTTCGCTGGCAGCCTTCAGAGCTGGCGGCAGAGTCAAACGGTGAGGAGGTTGGGGAGGAACCTGGGCCAGTCCTGGAGTCTGGGGAAGGCTCGGATGAGGGCTCTGTTTCAGAGGCAGAGAGGGGGCCAGGGCCGTCTGACAGTTATCAGCTGCCTTCGGAGTCAGGCATCAGTGAAGTAGAGGAACAAGGAGAGTCTGTTCCCAGTGTGCACCTGTGCAGAGCTGCCAGAAGGCAAGAACAGTTAAGACAAAAGGGACGACTCGGGAGTAAGGCTTAGAGATGATTGGCCCCTCCCATAAGACATAAAAGAGAAGCAAATGGATGTGAGCCTTTGCAGGAAGCAACTTTGTTCATTCTGGTCGGTTCAAACTCTGAGGACCTCCGTTTGACTCTGTGCTCCATGTGGCCTTGCAAGACTAATTGGCAATGAGGTCTCCGGCAGCCTTTCAAGGGAGATAAAGGTGGGTGCTTATCAGCCTTACCCCGAAAGACTTTGGCAGACTTCTGTAGGACTCTTCAAAGACTGGTTGTGAATCATTACGGGCTGTGAATGAATATAATTCACAGCCGCTTAAATTTTTAAAAAGGGGTTTTGGGACTAAGGTTTCCATTCTTTTTACTATTGGTTCTCTCCTGCGCACTCGTGCGCATGCGTAGAAGTGTCTGGGCAGATGGGCAGAACCTCCCACTGCCACCACTACCAGTTCACCCGATCCAGGCCAAACTGGCAGAAACCCACGTCTGGACTAAGCGTGTGATTTTTACTGCCCCAAGAAGCCTTGGTTCGAACAACCGGAGAGCTTCGAGGCACATTGTATGTTGAATTTGTCATTGGGAATGTTTTCTCGCAGACCATTTAACGGGGCCCCACACCCTTCCGACACATTTAATGAAATTGTGAAAACATCTGGTAACGTTCCTTCCCTGAGGGACAGGCAGAAGTGCAGAATGACAAAGTTGGAAGGGACCTTGGAGGTCTTCTAGTCCAACCCCCTGCTCAGGCAGGAGACCCAAGCCAGGCATTCTGACGAGGACAGTTGTCGGAGCTTTATTTCTGAACACAAGTGCTGAAAAAACTGCAGGGGTGAATGATACGTTGCTCATTTTTATGTGTTGGGGGAAACTTTTCCTCCTCTGAATTATTTGCCCTTTCTGTCCACTACTTACTCCAGCTATGATTCTCCAAAGCTAATGCGGTCTACCTGTTGGACTTCTTATTTCTGAGACCTCTGGAGGACCTCAAAATCAGGCAGAAGTTAGCAAGTCCTTGAGAAACTACTGTATTTTTCGGAGTATAAGACGCACCGGAGTATAAGATGCACCTTAGTTTTTGGGGAGGAAAATAGGAAAAAAAAGTCTGCCTACCAGGTATTCATCTGGCTAGCGACTGTAAGTTTGTTGGTTTTGAGCGCGCGCTAAAGCACAGCTGATTGTTGGAGAGAGAAGCAATGAGAAAAGCAGGCAAAGCACGGAAGTTCGCTTCACTCGTTTGCGCCTCATTAGGGCTGAAAAACAGCTTCTAAAGCACAGCTGATCGTTGGAGGGAGCAGCAATGAGAAAAGCAGGCAAAGCAGGGAAGATCTTGTCCTATATAACGGCTGTGTGTTTGACGCTGAGCACATGTGTGGAAGGGGCACGCGCGAGCAAAGGTATCTTGTCCTATAGAATCGCTGTGAATTTGACGCAGAATGCTTGTATAGAAGGGGCGTGTGTGAGCCAAGCTATCTTGTCCTATATAATTGATGTGTGTTTGACACAGAGCGCATGTGTTGAAGGGGCGCGCGCAAGCAAAGGTATCTTGTCCTATAGAATCGCTGTGAATTTGACGCAGAATGCTTGTATAGAAGGGGCGTGTGTGAGCCAAGCTATCTTGTCCTATGTAATTGATGTGTGTTTGACACAGAGCGCAGGTGTGGAAAGGGCGCGTGCAAGCAAAGTTATCTTGTTGTATATAATCACCGTGTGTTTAACGCAGAGCGCATGTGTGGAAGGAGCGCACATAAGCGAAGCTATCTTGTCCTATGTAATCAACATGTGTTTGATGCAGCCTGAATGTGCGCAAGGCATGCACGCAAACGGGGGGCTCGCTCACATTTTCAATTCAACGGGTGAACCGGTTGTTACATTATGTGACGCCTGCCTCTGCAACCGATTTCAGTTCCTGACGATTGTTTCACTCACCCTGCTGTTAAATTCTGTTGCTTCCAAGCTGCGAGCAGTTCCTACATAAACAAAACATTAAAATATTCTTTTAAACCGTCAGGCGAACTATTCTTAGAAAACGATCCCGTGTTTTGCTCATCTCGGTCCCCTTAAAAGCCGACTTGGTTCAATTTGAAAAGCGGTCAAGAGGATTGTAGGATTAGCTTCATTGTATTTTCTTAAGTTTCCTTTTCAAAATATTATTGCATTACTGCTTTGGTGTTTTTTTTTCCTGTCCAAGTTGACATTTGAAAATGTCATTCTGGCCGTTTGATTTAATGTTGTCGGCTTGCAGAATTGGTTTCAGTTGTGCTGCGTTTTGCAGGTAAAAATTTGTGGTGGTAGTGATTTTTTCTGTTTCTTTTTCTCAAAGATGACTCAGAAAGACATTACTTTTGTAGCTGATTTTCTCACGGAGCACTTCAATGAAGTAAGCATTTTATTTTTTACTATTTTAATTTCATTATTTTATTTTATTTACTACTGGCCAGGGAGGTTGTGTTTTTTTTCCCCCCTTTCAAAAGAACACGTTCAGGTCATCTTGATATAGCTAAACATTTATTGATGTCACTTCCTTAAATCTATTTTTTTCTGATTATACAGCAGAATGCCCCAACCTTGGCACCTTTCAAGATGTACGGACTTAAAACTTCTACAGTTCTTATGCTGGCTGAGGAATTCTGGGAGTCCACGCATCTCAAAGTTGCCAAGATTGGCAAATCTGCTACCTTGTTTCCCCCAAAATAAGACCTCCCTGGATAATAATCCCAATCGGGCTTTTGAGTGCATGTGCTAAAATAAACCCTTCCCCCAAAATAAGCCCTCCCCGAAAATATTGCAACACCGCAGCAGTCGTGAGGTGACCATGCTCACCACTTCCTACGTCTCAAAAATAATAAGACCTCCCCGAAAAAAAGGCCAAGCGTTTATTTCAGGGGTCAAAAGAAGATAAGACCCTGTCTTATTTTCAGGGAACACGGTAAATACGTAGGATTGTTAAACCCAATACAGTGGCATGATCAGTGGTGAAATTCAAATTTTCCCCCTACCAGTTCTGTGGGCGTGGCTTGGTGGTGGTGTCATGTGACTGGGTAGGCGTGGCCAACTCTTTTTTTTACTTTTTAAAGCATTTTAAGTACCGGGCGAACTGGTAGTTAAAGTAAAAAAAGTTTTTTAAAACAAGCACAGCTGATCGTCAGAACCTTCTTAAAACTCTTTTAGTATTTTTTTACTCTCGGTTCTCCTGAAACGGGAGTTAAAAAAGCTAAAAAACGTTTCTTAAAAAGTTCCCACGATCACGCGGCACAGCTGATTGTTGCACAGCTGATCATCGGAACTTTAAAACATTTAAAAATGCTTTAAAAAGTAAAAAAAAAACTGTTCCCATGATCACGCGGCACAGCTGATTGTTGCACAGCTGATCATCGGAACTTTAAAACATTTAAAAATGCTTTAAAAAGTAAAAAAAAAACTGTTCCCATGATCACGCGGCACAGCTGAATTGTTGCACAGCTGATCATCGGAACTTTAAAACATTTAAAAAATGCTTTAAAAAGTTTTTAAAAAACTGTTCCCACGAGCACGCGGCATAGCTGATTGTTGCACAGCTGATCATCAGAACTTTAAAACATTTAAAAATGCTTTAAAAGTAAAAAAAAAACCGTTCCAACGATCATGCGGCACAGCTGATTGTTGCACAGCTGATCATCGGAACTTTAAAACGTTTTAAAAAATGCTTTAAAAAGTAAAGAAAAAACCTGTTTCCACAATCACGCGGCAACAGCTGATCATGGCACAGCTGATCGTTGGAATTTGTTTCTTTTTTTAGCATTTTTTAACTACTAGTTCTCCCCGGTAGTTAAAAAATGCTTAAAATTGTCACACAGCTGATCTTCGGAACTTTTTAAAAACTTTTTTTTTAGAATTTTTTACTACCGGTTCGAGCGAACCGGCCTGAAGCGGTAGCATTCACCCCTGGGCATGATATATCTATTTCATTTGTTGATTGAGTTAAACAAACGTTGGGGACTAAACCGGGGACTAAACTGGGACTAACTCCCAGCCAGGTTTACTACTGATACAGAATTCTCAGGACTTAAACATTGATTCTCAGTTCTCCTTAAGCATCTGTCTGCCCTCTTCACTTTTTCTCGAGGCACCGGATCTCTACAGTTCGTAAAGGGAAATACTTTAACGTCGAAAGAGTCGGGCAGTAAGGTGTCAGTCCTTGCAATTGAGCGACGGCCTGGTCATGGGAGTTCTTGAGAAAGGGAAGAGTTGGCCAGTTGAGATAGTTGAGCAATTTGCAATTTCGGAGCAAAGCTACGATAGACAGACAGAACAACTTTACTGTCAAAGAGACAAAGGGAGTTGTTTAAAGATAGAGAAATGAATGTTGAAACTGCTCAACAATTGGGGGGGGGGAGAAAGAGGAACACGATATTAAGAAACAAATGAAAAATTAGAAAAGGGAAGGGAAATATAAAAATGGGAAGCGAGAAGAGGAGAAAAAGTTTAATAAGTAGAAGACAATATACACCCCCTCAATTTATAATGGTATCGAGAGAAAAGAGAACGATAACTTTTTAAAGTTATCAACTTTTCAAATAACGCAATCGGAGATAAAAAGCCCTCGGAAAGGCGTGCCCCACTGCACGTGCCTCCCTGCGCATGCACACATGACCCCCAGGGGTGGGTTACTGCCGGTTCGGCGGTGCACGTGTGCAGTAGCCTGTAAATAGTTCTGTGCATGCGCAGAAAATTTAGAAAGGTGAAAAAAACATGCCGCGGCAACTGGAGAACCCGGGGGGGGGGGGCGGTGTGAGCGAGCCTGCTGTCCCTACTGGTGCGAACGGTAGCAACCCACCTCTGGGGATCCCCCTGTGTGAACCATGGCCCCGCCACGCATGCGCATGTGCCCCCGACTTGTGTGCCCTGCGCATATGCATGTGTCTGCCTAATATGTATACAGCCCAGGTTCGAATCCCAGTAAGGGTATGGCTAGCTGATGAGAGCTAAATAGCGTGAAATAGATCTATACTAGTCTCCCTTTATTTATTCTCAGCACACATACAACATATACATATATACATACATACATACATACATACATACATACACACACCACACACACACACACACACACACACACACATATATATATATAGTGAATGCGATGCCACTCGGAGAAAAGTAGCGGCTTTCTCCGCACGGCAAGGCTGAAGGAGCGGGTTCCTGCATAAGGAGGGATAAAAATTGTGTCCCTTTAACGAAAAAACTCCTCAGTCACAAGGCTGCCCTGATTGTAGTTTGCGAGTTTCACGGAGCAAAGGGTTTATAACCATTTCTGATAAATTGTTCCACTCTGCAAAAGATAACAAACCGGCTGGAGGAAAGCTGCGATAAACAGATTGAAGACTGGGCCATAAACGACTTTTTTCAAAAGGCTTCACAACGAATTACTAGACATCTGACAGGTTTTCTGTTTTGCATTAAAAAGAAGAGGGAAACAAAAAACCACACACAAAAAAATCAACACTGACCTTTAGTTTTATTTCATTTTTTTTGCAAAACAAGAGAAAAGTCTACCGTCCTGGCACACACCCAAGATACTTATTAAAATAATTCTCTTTACGAATAGCTGGGAATTGTAACAGTCTAAATTTCGGCCAAATGAAAGCTGGAGGGAGTGGTGGTTTAAAAGTACAATACTGTATATATATCTTTTTGTTCTAGTTTTTTGTAAAAAAGAAGGAGGAAGATACATGTTAAAATTAAATATGTATATTGAAAAGGAATTATAAATACCATCAACATAAAATGGAGCTTGCTCAGAAGCTGGAATACAACAAGTAAATGAGATGAAGAGTGGGAAATAGGGGAGAGAGAGAAGAAGAGAGGGATAGGAGAGAGGGGAAGAGGAGGAGAGAAAGGAGGAGTGGAAAGGGGAGAGAGGAGAAGGAGAGAGAAGGGGAAGTAGAGAACGATGACAGAGGGAAGAAAGGAAGCAGGGAAGAGGAGGAGAGAAAGAAGGAGTGGAAAGGGGAGAGAGGAGAAGGAGAGAGGAAGGGGAAGTAGAGAAGGGAAGGATGACAGAGGGAAGAAAGGAGGTAGGGAGGAGGAGGAGAGAAAGGAGGAGTGGAAAGGGGAGAGAGGAGAAGGAGAGAGGAAGGGGAAGTAGAGAAGGGAAGGAGAACAGGGGAAGAAAGGAGGTAGGGAAGAGGAGGAGAGAAAGGAGGAGTGGAAAGGGGAGAGAGGAGAAGGAGAGAGGAAGGGGAAGTAGAGAAGGGAAGGAGAACAGAGGGAAGAAAGGAGGTAGGAGGAGGAGGAGAGAAGGAGAAGAAAGTGAGGATAAGTACAATATGGTATATGGAGGCAGAAGATCCAATAATGGTTTTTGGAGTTGTTTGTAAGGTGAATTGATGTAAACATTAATAATACAATACGATGCTGGCTATGTAATAGTATGCATGTGATTTATATGTTGTGAAATGGAAAAATAAAAAAAACTTCATATATAAGAAAACCATTCCCTTTGCCGTTTTAAAAGACGAAGACGAGGATCTGGTGTCTCCACCGAACACAGATGGAACCCAGTGGTTCAATTTCCTTCCAAAACAGCAACGGCCCTTAAGGTAAACAGCACGGTTTTCATTCGAGGTAATCGACAACGCTTAAAACTGGCCAAAGCAAAAATGTAAAATGACAAAAAAATGCAGTGGCTCCAGTCCTCCCACGAACAAAAGGAGGGTTTTCTTACCCCCACGAACAGAATATTACATTCATTTCCTTGTGAGGCATTTCAGAAGAAAACGGTGTCATTGTGTGTAATTATTTTTCTCAAATAAGTTGCAACTACCCGTGACAAAACCGATCGCTGAGTTTTGCGCAGTGCCATCCAGTGCTCAGTGAACCAATCCAAGGATTCTAATTTCATTTCCTTTATTGTATGCCACCCTTTCCCTGGGGGGACTCAGGGCGGCTCACAGTTCAAAACGGGAGGGGGGAAGACAAACAGTATTCCAATATGGAAACAATACAACATATTAAAAGAGAGCACAACAGTCACACAATTCGGGTGGGGTTTGGAATCTTAACCCCAGGCCAGCCGGGACAGCCAAAGCGGCGCGGAAGGATTGGAGGGTGGTGAGGGTCCGAATCTCCACGGGGAGTTCGTTCCAGAGGGTCGGAGCAGCCACCGAGAAGGCTCTCCTCTGGGTAGTTGCCAGTTTGCACTGGCTAGTAGATGGAATTCAGAGGAGGCCTAATCAATGCGATCGTATCGGTCTAGTGGAGGTAATTGGCAGTAGGCGGTCTCCAAATACCCAGGCCCACTACCATGAAGGGCTTTATAGGTGATAAGTAGCACCTTGAAGCGCACCCGGAGATCGACAGGCAGCCAGTGCAGCTCGCGGAGGATACGTGTAACGTGGGTGAAGCAAGGTGCACCCACAATCGGCCGCATTCTGGACTAATTTCTGGTTGAAACGCTGGAACGTCTTACGTTACATAAGTCTTATACTATACCTCTTGATGCGGGTGAAGGAGGAGAGTGCAAAAGATTAAATATGGCTAATTATTGGACGGACTAATTGAATACAGAATAACAGAGATGGAAGGGACCTTGGAGGTCTTCTAGCCCAACCTCCTTGTCAAGTAAGAGACCCCATATCATTCTGGACAAATGGTTAGCCAACATCTTCTTAAAGACTTCCAGTGTTGGGGCATTCACTCTGCTTCTGGAGGCAATTTCTGTTCCACTGATTAATTGTTCTAAACTGTCAGAAAGTTTTTCCTTAGTTCTAAGTTGCTTCTCTCCTGGATTAGTTTCCACCCATTGCTTCTTGTTCTACCCTCGGGTGCTTTGGATAATAGCTTGATTCCCTCTTCTTTGTGGCATCCCCTGAGATATTGGAAGACTGCTATCCTGTCTCCCCTGGTCCTTCTTTTCATTAAACTAGATATGCCCAGTTCCTGCCACCCTTTTTCAAATATTTAGCCTCCAGTCCCTAATCCTCTTTCTTGCTCTTCTCTGCAACTCTTTCTAGAGTCTCAACCATTAGTCTAAGATAGAGTGGAACTGACTATCTTAAAACAACTTGGTTTGGCTGGCGTGTTGTGTTTTATAAAAATGCAACCTTTTCTCGGGGGTCTGTTAATTGACTTTTATTTCTTTCTCTAATTTTGCGTAGAAGCCCATTGCTGTTTCCCTACTACCCACAAAAATCGCTGCATTTTGTAAAGAGGAGAATGGAGACAATCATTGAGTCAGTGTCTCCAAAAACCAGCTGTGAGTATCAGAAGTCTATCAGATTTGGGGGTAGCAAGCCATTGCATGGACCTCAGCTGCCTTTAAATATAGAGAATTGTATTCTGATCCACAACCAAGGAAATAAAAAAAGGTTTCTCACACACAAGGAATTATAACATCTTTCCTATTATAAGGCTTATTGTGCCATATTGTGATTTTATTATGGTTTTGCTTTCACTAAATATTTTATCTCATGTATTGTATATCCATATTCTCTCTGTCTCCCCCTCTCTCTCCATCCATCCATCACTCAGTATCATCTCTCTCTCTCCTTCTCTCTCTCTTATATATCTATCATCTATCTATCTATCTATCTATCTATCTATCTATCTATCTAATCTATCTATCATCTGTCAACTCTCATCTCTCATCTGTCTATCTACCTGCCTGCCTGCCTGCCTATATCTATCTTCTATCTATCTATATCTATCTATCTGTCTGTCTGTCTGTCTGTCTGTTGTCTGTCTGTCTGTCTGTCTGTCTGTCTGTCTGTCTGTCTGTCATCTCTAATCTATTTATCTATCTATCTGCCTGCCTGCCTGCCTATCTATCTATCTATCTATATCTATCTATCTATCTATCTATCTATCTATATCTATCTATCTATCTATCTGTCATCTCTAATCTATTTATCTATCTATCTGCCTGCCTGCCTGCCTATCTATATCTATCTATCTATCTATCTATCTATCTATCTATCTATCTATCTATCTGTCATCTCTAATCTATTTATCTATCTATCTGCCTGCCTGCCTGCCTATCTCTCTATCTATCTATCTATCTATCTATCTACTATCTATCTATTATCTATCTATCTATCTGTCATCTCTAATCTATTTATCTATCTATCTGCCTGCCTGCCTGCCTATCTCTATCTATCTATCTATCTATCTATCTATCACTATCTATCTATCTATCTATCTATCTATCTATCTCTATCGTCATCTGCTGAATCTATGATCTATCTATCTTGCGCTGCCTGCCTGCCTATATTATCTATCTATCTATCTTCTATCTATCTATCTATCTATCTAATCGATCTATCTATCTACTATCTATCTATCTATCTATCTATCTATCTATCATTCTCTCATCTGTCTATTTATCTACCTGCCTGCCTGCCTATATCTATCTATCTATCTATCTATCTATCTATCTATCTATCTATCTATCTATCTATCTATCTATCTATCTATCTATCTATCATCTATATCTATCTATCATCTACTATCTATCTATCTATCTATCTATCTATCTATCTATCTATCTATCTATCTATCATCATCATCCTATATCTATCATCTATCTATCTATTAGCTAGCTATCTATCTATCTATCTATCTATCTATCTATCTATCTATCTATCTATCTTCTATCTATCATAATTTCTATCTATCTATCTATCTATCTATCTATCTATCTATCTATCTATCTATCATCATATCTATCTATCTATCTATCTATCTATCTATCTATCTATCTATCTATCTATTATCTATCTCTATCTATCATCTATCACCATCCATCCATATCCATCCATCCATCCATCCATCTATCTTCCATCATCTATCTATCTATCATCTATATCTATTTATCTATCATCTATATCTATCTATCTATCTATCTATCTATCTATCTATCTATCTATCTATCTATCTCTATGATCTATCATTTTTATATATCTGTATACCTACCTACCTACCCGACCACCCACCCCACCATCTGTCTGGAGCTTTACTTAACTCATGGTTTTTATTAGTGTCGAATATCAGGGATCGCTGACGGTCCGTAGATGCCACACATTAAATGATAATAAACCAGCCACAGGAGGAAAGCAGAATTCATAAAAAGAAGTTGTGAAATTTAAAATAGAGCGCAGAATTGGATTTAAACTATGGGTCACCTGCTTGCTAATCCCTTTTGTTATTTTTCAGCACAGGCCTCATAGAATATGCCTCTAAGAACTCACCTGCTTTGCATCATTATTCCCAAAGAGCTCGTATTCCTATGTGATGCCAGAGTTACCGTTGGTGTTGCTGGGGAAAATTCTGATTTTAAATTGTCTTTTTCTCCCAGGCTGTGATTGGAAAAACCTGTCCACACAGGCGTTTTGTATGCCTTTATACAGGCCCTCCCAAAAGGTCGGTGGTTTTATTTTATATTTTTGTTCTGTTTAATCCTCTTGCTGCAACTTACAGATAGTTCTTGACTTCAAACCGTTAACCACTAACGGTTTTGTTACTGACCAAAGTTACGATAGCCCTGGAAAGAATCACTTACGACAATGTTTTCACCCTGGGCCAATCCCGAGCAACAAGGGTGGGGAGCGATGTTGACTTCTGGATTTTCAACTCCCCAAATTCCTTGTCTTCTTCCGACTATATAAAAACCCACACAATATTTAATTTTAGTACCATACCGTATGCCTGTTTAAACTCAGATTCTTTTCTAATCCTTTCTTTCCTGTCTTAGTGAGGATTCAGACATCTCAGCTGCTGCTTAAGTTGCCTTTTTGTAAGTACTTTATTGCTTTATTACAGTCGGTTCATATTTCATATCCTAGACCTGTGACAGTTAATCTATGGGGCACACTCTGCATAGTGCAAACCGCCACCTCGCATCACCGCCCATGCGCACGAGCCTCCCGCTGTCCAGCTGATTTTCAGGCTTCTGCCGCAAATGTGGGGGTCGGGGGCATGCGGGAGATGTGCGCGCATGCACGGGGGAAGGGGTTAGTACATATGTGCAGGGACGGGGTGAGCGCAGGGGTGCAGCGTGCCCGCCCCTGTGGCGGGGCGTCGCGTGGGGGGGAAGCACAAGGGGGTTGCGCACACGTGCTGGTGGGCTGGGTGTCGCCAGTGCATTGCATTATGGGTGTGTGCACGCACTGCCACTCGTGTGCGCATTTGGACGCAATGAAAAAAAAGTTCGCCTTACTGTCCTAGACTCTGTTGTTTCTCTGTGCCATATAATACATGTGGCATATGCTAATTTTGTATTAGTTAGTTAGTTAGTTAGTTAGTCATGTTTATGTAATGTAAATTGAAGGTTGGCAACTGTTTGAGAGCTGTAAGCAACGAAATTTCATTTAAATGTATTTTCCAAAGTGAAAATTAAAGTTATCCCAAGTGCGGAGTCGAAGTCAGTAATGTTTCGTTGCTAACAAAGGATCAAAATGGGGTTTTTTTGCAGGTGGCATGACAAATCGTACAATTTGCATTACGTTTTATTCACGATGTTCGAGAACTCGGTTTCCAAACTCTACATACTGCGAAGGCATACAGACATTACAAGGTATCACAGCACTGAGCATGTCTAGTTCTCTTCCCCCCCCCCCAAAAAAAAACCACAATCCTGCCAAAAAACATCTTTAGGCACCTTCTAATGTGTTGGTTTGATCCAAGCAAGAAACAGACCCTTGTCACGAAAAAAACCCTCTTTATTTCTCGCTTGTGAATTAATGGCATTCACCCATCGAAAGTCCGGGCAAAAATTACCTCCAATAGACCGATCAGATCCCACAGATTAGGCCTCCTCCGAATTCCATCCGCCGGCCAATGCCGGCTGGCGACTACCCGGAGGAGAGCCTTCTCTGTGGCTGCTCCGACCCTCTGGAACGAGCTCCCCCGTGGAGATTCGAACCCTCACCACCTCCAGGCCTTCTGCAAAGCCTTAAAACCTGGCTGTTCCGACAGGCCTGGGGCTAAAGAGCTTTTGCCCCCCTCGAATGGTATGGTTGTTGTGTGCTTTTAAATTGTGTATTGTTTTGTTCGTCTTTTTATCCCTTATCTGTATCCCTTCCCTGACTTGGATTGTGAGCCGTCCTGAGTCCCCTTTGGGGAAAAGGGCGGCATATCAGTGCAATAAATTCAAATTCAATTCAAAATCCTGCACGGAGTTAATGGGAACAGACTTTACCAGTTCCTTGCAAATCCATGAGCTCCGAGCCAAAAGGCTGCAATTTAAATTCTGTCGAGGCAGTCTTTGTGACACGAAACACTATGAGCGAAATCTTCAGAAATACGAACTGTTGTCTCCTACGACCACCACTCCCCTTTCCTTCTATTCCTTCTATCCGGCCATGGAGGGGCCATTCAGCATCCACATTTGCTTTGCTTCCCAAGTCAACTCCTTGTCTCCGTTGCCTCCTCTCCTAACTGCTCTGCGTATACGTGCATCTGGAACAGGCCCCAGCTGTTGTTCCTCCTCCTCACTCAAAGCAGCCTCCAAAGGCGATCTGCTTCTCTCTGGCGGCTGGGAAATGTCGGACGGCCATGGCTCTATCTCTGCGTCCGACGCTGAGCATCCATCGAGCCTTTCCCACACTCCAACACTGTCCCAAGTTCCCCCCCCCCGCAACCTCCTCATCGTCCGAGTCTGCCGCCAGTTCTGTTGGCAGCTGGCGGGCCACAACATATGCGTTTCTGTTTTTTTTCCTGATATTTAGGTCCACTAATAACGGATTGCTCGCTGTGGAGTTTGGAAATTTTCTGAACAAAAGCGTTAGCGAAAGTAATGAAAGCAGGTGAGTCTGTGAAAAACCTTCTGAAACCCAACGAAGGAATGCGATGATTCGTAGAATTATAAAAATGTCCAATTGGGGTATGTTGGTGAAGTTGCAATACTGAAGTTGCAGTTAAAAAAAGGACTAACACAGCTCTGCATGGAAGAGCTTAAAAGTCTGGCAGAAATATATATATTTTTTAAAAAGTGTGTTAACATATAGAAATGATCAGGTGGAGGAAAAAGTAGGAACCAGTTGCCAGTTGGCTGAATTTTGATCATGTAGCAATAGCAATAGCAGTTAGACTTATATACCGCTTCATAGGGCTTTCAGCCCTCTCTAAGCGGTTTACAGAGTCAGCATATTGCCCCAACAACAATCCGGGTCCTCATTTCACCCACCTCAGAAGGATGGAAGGCTGAGTCAACCTTGAGCCGGTGAGATTTGAACCGCCGAACTGCAGATAGCAGTCAGCTGAAGTGGCCTGCAGTACTGCACTCTACCCACTGCGCCACCTCGGCTCTATATGTGACCATGAGGAGTGTGGGAAAACGGTTGTGAGCCCCCCTTTTTCAAACTTTGAATGTGTCAGAATATTCATGAACTGGCAGAGACATGGTAAGAAGGTCAGCCAATGGGGCTTATTTGGAAACAGAAATGTTAAGTAAGAAGTTTCTTATTTAAATGAAACCTGCTGAATCAGAGATCTGTGTGTGCTTTCTGGATTTGATTTTTGCAACAGTCACTGAACAAATGTGGAGGACTGCCTATACTGCAGAACTTCCTAATAAATACCGGTAGTCCTCGAATTATAACAGTTCCCTTAGTGGCTGTTCAAAATTACGACATCACTGAAAAAAGTCACATGAGCCCTGGGATCATGTGATTTATATTTGGGCGCTTGGCAACCGACTCATGTTTATGACAGTTGCAGTGTCCAGGGGGTTCTGCGATCCCCTTTTGACAAGCCAAGTCAGTGGGGAATCCAGATTCACTTAATGACGGGGATACAGATTTAATAACCGCAGGGATTCGCTTGACAAACATGGCAAGGAAAGTTGTAAAACCCTAACCGTAACCTTAGCAAACCAGCCCGTAAAATGGGGCTAATCTCACTTAACAAGTGTCTCGCTTAACAACGTACATTTTGGGCTCAATTGTGGTTGTAGGTTGAGAAACACCTGTATTTTGAATAGTGTCATAACTGCGAAACCTTGTGATATTTCCCCGTCTGTATTTCTGTGGATGAAACTTGATTTTTCTTTCCTGGTCTCCAGCTCCTACAGCTGTCTGGATGCTCATTTTTACGACGACGAAACGATAACCGTCATCCTGGTGGAGAATTCAGACCAAGAGGGGAAGGAACGTATCTTGGCCCAGTTACCTTTGTCATCCATCTGCACGGAGGAGAACCAGGAAATGGAGTTTAACTGGAATTCTGGTCAAAGGTGAGAGCCAAACATTGATGCAATTTAGCAATAGCAATAGCAGTTAGCAATAGCAATAGCAATAGCTATTGTTAGACTTATATACCGCTTCATAGGGCTTTCAGCCCTCTCTAAGCGGTTTACAGAGTCAGCATATCGCCCCAACAACAATCCGGGTCCTCATTTCACCCACCTCGGAAGGATGGAAGGCTGAGTCAACCCTGAGCCGGTGAGATTTGAACCGCTGAACCGCAGCTAACAGTCAGCTGAAGTGGCCTGCAGTGCTGCACCCTAACCACTGCGCCACCTCGGCTCTTTCATCTTATCAGGTTGAATTGTCCATTTATTTATTTGAAGGGTCTCTTGTCCCTCTTCGACCAGTAAGGGATTGGGGAAAAAAAAACATATATGTAATGTGAGTGATGTAATGAAAACAAGAATCAACGAACAAAGAAAAATGTATATTAAATGTTTTCCCGCTGGCATTTGCCCCCAGCAAGATTGGCGAAAACGTTCCCAAGCAGAACAGCGGAATGCTGGAAATGTAAAAAGAGGCTAGGAACATACTACCACATGTGGTGATTATGCCCAAAATAAAAAATATTGGACAAGGATAAGAAAATGGCTGGAGGAAATTAAACGACAAATAAACTCAAAACTGGAACTATTCCTATTAGGTGTATTAGGAGGAAACTATAGTAAAAAAAAAAATTCAATATATCATATTGCACATAATAACAGCAGCTAGAATCGTTTACACGCAAAGCTGGAAAATCAACAGTATTCCCTCCGACGAAATGGTGATTTTAAAAAAAGTGATAATGTGCAGAGACGGATAGGCTAACAGTAGAAATAAAAGAAAGAGGACAAAATGGAAATTACCTGATTTTGGACACATGGTATAACTGGTTAGAGAATAGAAGCAAAGGATAAGAATGTGAAAATAAGGAAAGATGTAAATTAAGAAGTGACAAAAAAGGGAAATATATATATAGTTATGTAGCCAAAATATGTCTCATTGTATAGAACAGATATGAGCACAAAAGGAAAGGTTCTCCCAAATAGGTGCGAACCGGCTGAATCCCACCACTGGTGTGAAAAGCTAACACACTTTTTCCAGCGACGACGTAACTTTCAACGGTCCCGAGATGACGTGTTGCAAGTCGAGGGTTATTTGTATAGACGTGGGGACACCTTGGGCAAGGGGGACAACCGCACACTGACTCTGACTCTGGTTTTCTTCTGGATGTTAGGTTAGACATGCAGCGGGACGGCATTCCCACCTGCACCGTGACCGCAGAGACTCAGTGGAGGGTGCTGGAGAACATGAAAGCTAGCTACGTCACCGTCAACGGCATCCGGAAAGTGTCTTGCGTGGTGAGTGTCGTTGTTTGTTCAAGGGTACCGTTGCGGCCTGCCAGCAGAGCTGGTGGCAGGCTCAGGAGGTTGGAGAGGAAGATGGGCCAGTCTGGAGTCTGGGGAAGGCTCGGACAAGGGCTCTGTGTCGGAGGCAGAGAGGGGGACAGGGCCGTCCGACAGTTATCAGCTGCCTTCGGAGTCGGACATCAGTGAGGCAGAAGAACAGCTGGAGCCTGTTCCCAGGTTGCGCATGCACAGAGTTGCCCGATGAAGGGAACATAGCTAAAGAACAAGAGTCGACTTGGGAGTAAGGCCACAGGGGGGTGATGAATGGCCCCTCCCAGAAGAAATAAAAGAGGAGCGAAACCTTCGTGAAAATTGTAATGTTTCTAAACAACGAGAGGTTGAAAAGTTATTTGAGGAGACATGAACTCCTGGAATTGATAACAATTCAGGAGGCTGGTTTGTAAATAATCACTCTTAAGCTTTCTCTGTTATCGAAGAGACTTGGAATTAGCCTGTTCCCAGAAAGGAGTTTTTAAAAAGAGTATAAAGAAATCTCTGCGGTTTTTGAATGATATAAAGCGTCCAGTGGACAAATTCTTGTAATTCCATCTCTCATTCACTTCTGTTTATCTTCCTTGAGGGAAAAAAAACAAAATTGCTTTTAGTTTTAGGATGACAGCACCCAAGCTGGTGACATAATATCTCTGTCCTAAGTACTGAAAGATGTTGAGTTTGTCGATCAGAAAAGTCGGCAGTTCGGTGGTTCGAATCCCTAGCGCCGTGTAACGGAGTGAGCTCCCGTTACTTGTTCCAACCTAGTGGCTTGAAAGCACATAAAAAGTAGAAAAACAGGGACCACCTTTGATGGGAAGGTAACAGTGTTCCATGTGCCTTTAGCGTTCAGTCATGCCGGCCACATGACCACGGAGACGTCGTCGGACAGCGCTGGCTCTTCGGCTTTGAAACGGGGATGAGCACCGCCCCTACAGTCGGGAACGACTAGCACATATAAGTGAGGGGAACCTTACCTTAAGTGCTGAAAGTTCAGTTCTGAGTCAGTTGGCTTTTAAAACCCAACCCTCCTTCGTGTTTTTCCTAGCTAAGTTCGAACCTGCGGCACATCCGCGTGTTTGAAATGGATGAAGACGATGGAGAAGCGGAGGAGGAAGAGGAGGAGGAAGGCCCTCAGGCTCTCAGCCTACCCCAAGAAGAACTCAACCAGTCAACAGACACGGCCGAAGGAGAATAGGTCTTGGCTCAGCTGGTAGGTGAAATAAGCGCTTGGCCTTATTTCGGGGAGGTCTTGTTATTTTTGAAGCGGCGAGCATGGTCACCTCATGGCTGCTTCTGTGTTGCTATATTTTCACGGAGGGTTTATTTTAGCACATGCGCTCAAAAGTCCAATGGGGCTTATTATCCGGGGAGGTCTTATTTTCAAGGAAACAAACGAGACTTCAGACAGACAGACAGAATAACAAGAGTTGGAAGGGGCCTTGCGGGTCATCTAGTCCAACCCCTGCTTCAGATACTCCTGCCAACATGGTTCTGCTTTTGATCTTCCCACGGTTTTCTAAACACTGTTGCCCCTCTTGCTTTTGAAAATCAGGGGTCTCCAACCTTGGCAACTTTAAGCCTGGAAGGACTTCAACTCCCAGAATTCCCCAGCCAGTTTTGGAAGGAGGGAGGAGGAAGGAAGGGAGGGAGGGAGGGAGGAGGGAGGAAAGAAGGGAGGGAGGAGGATAGGAAAGGAAGGGAGGGAGGGTGGAAACCCCTGTTCTAAATTTCCTTTAGATGTCACAATTTTGTCATCACAGGACGCATTTATATGTCTTTTTTCAAGTTTGCCGGCGTAACACGGAGGACGGCTGGGGAAGTAACCTCTTAACTGTGGCCGCCTCATCTTCAAAACACAGTGTAAAGGAAAATAAATAGAGCTCTTTATTTTGTAATTGTGCTTTCCAGTTGCGTTTTTTTTTTCCCCATTTCACAACCCCCGTCTCAATCGACACTTCCATCGCCGAATTATTTCTCGGGTGCTTTAATCCAAAACAAATGTTCTTTTACAGCTTTAGTGTTTGCCTGCTGCTAAATCAAGTAATCTCAAAGAATGTCATTTCAGATAACTTCGGAGAAGCTTCATCATTCGGTTTCTGGTAATTTCCAGCGTTGGGTCAAGAATTATGAAAGAAAGAGGATCTCCCCCCCTCCAAAAAAAAAAAAAAATTAAGGACGAGCTGCACAAAGCAGATTTTTTTAAAAAAAGCCATGTGTTTAAAAAACGTTTCCTCTTTGCGAAGTCATCTTACAACTCAACCTAGAAGGAGAATTAGAAATCGCAATCGCCTTATGAATAAAAGGAAGGCGGAGTTTGGTTTTGCTTAAAACCCATAAGGACCTCGTTTTTAAGTGATGGGTTCTGCGGAATACCTCTGGATTGGCAGAAATTCTTTTTGCCAGTTCTCTTTCTAGCAATGTGAGCGGCCTTGAATGCACTTGGATCTTTGCATTATCTTGCAGAATAATTCCTACAGATAAAGCATCAAGGGCAAAGGTAATGGCACACTTCAAACTTGTTTGTTCCAGACTAAAATGTCAGATCAACCCAGAATTTCCAGCAACGTAAGAGTAGTAAAATTGTATTGCTTTAGTAAAGATAAGGTTGAGTTTTTTTTCTCCTTACATGTCTTGGCACAAGGTTATATATATAATATATATAACCTTGGCACAAGGTTATATATATATATATATATATCTATATATATATATATATTATATATTATATATATATAATATATAATATATATATATGATCTGAGGGTGGGGTGGGGGGTGTTTAGGGTTAGGAAATAGAACCACAAACACTTTTTCTACAAATCTCAATTCTTGAGCATTTCAACACAGAACCCTGTTCCCTTCCCACCAAAGGTGGTTCCTATTTTTCTACTTGCATTTTTAACGTGCTTTCGAACTGCTAGGTTGGCAGAAGCCGGGAGAAGTCACGGGAGCTCCCTCCGTTACGCGGCGCTAGGGATTCGAACCGCTGAACTGCCGACTTTCCTGATCGACAAGCTCAGCATCTTAGCCACTGAGCCACTGCGTCCCTGAGCATGCAATAGCTTTGTCCCACTTTCATGCTCAATCTTATAATCCAGAATCTGGGAAATCCTGGGGTTCTAAGACTGAGCATGGAACTGGAGCGAACCTCCTCTACGGATGGAAGAAAATTTGATTGGCTCAGACTACCATGGAGAGTCCTTGGTGCTCTCTGAGCTTGCTTGTTTCTTGCAAACGTTTCCTTACCCAACTAGGTAACAACGTCAGTTCTAGAAGTGAGTAGGGTTTTGGGGGAGGGGGAGGAGAAAGAAGAAGAGGAGGAGGAGAACTGTGGGGTCCTTGGTTGTCTCTGAGAGAAGAAGAAAAGAAGAAGAAGATGAAGAAGAAGATGATGATGATATTGGAGGAGGAGGAGGAGGAGAAAGAAGAAGACGACATTGGAGGAGGAGGAGGAGGAAGAAGAAGAAGAAGACAACATCATTGGAGGAGGAGGAGAAGAGAAGAAGAAGAACAACAACAACGGGGTGCTTGATGCTCTCTGGCCTTAGTTTTTCTCGCAGGCGTTTCATTACCCAACTAGGCAACATCATCAGTGCTAGGACTCTCTCTTCTTTTGGAAGGGAAAGAAAGACTACCACTCCATAATAGCAAAATAGTGGGAATCAAAGACACTGAAATAACTTCTTAGACAAAAAACAGTTTTACCCAAGAGTGGTACAGTGGAAACACACACACACACCAGCCCTCTAGTGACTAATATTATCTTACGTTTTATTTCTCCATCACCGAGGCGTTGCAAGAACCACTGAACGGATCCCTAAAAGTGCCAGAAGGGAGCCTTTCCCTGACCCCCCCCCTCCCTTGGTCCTCCAGTGCTGTCATTTTAATCTCCGTTACACAGAAGGCACGCCAAATACTTTCGAAGACCACTTCCTCTTCTGCTTGAAAACCACAAATAATACTTAATCTCAGCTGGTCTTACACACTTGTAGCAACAGCGAAAGACGACCTGTTTCCTTTGCAGGGTGAATTGGCAAAATATATTCACTCTGCTATTTCTCTTTACTAGTCCCCCAATTCCTGGCAAATAGACGGGGAAGAAATGGAGGTGGTGTGAGAGATTTTATTTTCCTGGGCTCCAAGATGGGGACGGCAGCCAAGAAATCAAAAGAGGTGTCCTGGGGAGGAAAGGGATGGCAAATCTAGACAGCATCCTAAAAAGCAGAGACATCACCCTGCCAACAAAAGTGCGTCTATTGAAGGCTGTGGTTTTCCCAGTTGCAATGGATGGCTGTGAAGGTTGGACCATAAGGAAGGCTGAGAGCGTCAAAGAATGGAGGCTTTTGAACTCTGGTGCTGGAGAAGACTCCTGCATTGAGTCCCTTGGACTGCAAGGCCATCCAACTGGTCAGTCCTAGAGGAGATCAACCCTGACTGCTCTTTCGAAGATCCTGAAGGGGAAACTCAAAGACTTTGGCCACCTGATGAGAAGGAAGAAGGACTCCCTGGAGAAGAGCCTCATGCTGGGAACGATGGAGGGCAGAAGAAGAAGAAGGGGGCGGCAGAGAAGGAGGGGGCTGGATGGAGTCACCGAAGCAGCGGTGTGAGCTTCAATGGACCCCAGAGGATGGGAGAAGACAGGAAGGCCTGGAGGAATGTTCTCCATGGGGTCGTGATGGGTCGGACACAACTTCGCAACAAACAACAGTCCCCCGCAACCTTTGTGGTGACAGTGGAAATGGAAGCATTATTTATGCTCTCTTGAGCTCCTAAACAAAAGGCACAATGTAAGCCGAATAATAAACAATAAAAATAATATTACAAGGACAATCCTGGGTTTTTTCAACCAATGGGTGAACTAGATTTGGAAAAGGCCCTTGTTCCTGAGAGCTTCTCCAATTGGCATTCACCCCTTTAATTGTTACCTTTTTCTGTATTTCATTGGGAGTGTAGCTGATGAGAATTTTCTCTTAACTCATGGATGGGCTGAAATTAAGGGCAGCTACTAGCTGTCTCATCAAGGCCCAACTGAACTCTGGTTATGTTCAAATGGAAACAAGATCTGAGTCAACCCATTTTCCCAATCGGCTCTAGAATTTTGCACTTTTTTTTTGAGCAAAGTTTTATATTTTTAAACATACACCAATATCGTCAATATAATTGCATGGATCGTGTGGCATCTGAGTATCATTCGTTTAGTACAAAATCAATGCTAATACAGATTAACATTATTACATTAATAAAACAAACATAGTGTAGTGTTATTATATATATTGCCATCAACACACATTCCTTCACTTTTCAATTAATCAATATTTACTACATCCTTCTAATAATCATATTCCGGTATTATTATATGTATTGATATCAGCACGAATTCCTTCCTTTTCAATTAATCAATGTTTACTACATCTAGTAATCATATTCCAGTATTATTATATGTATTGATATCAGCATGAATTCCTACCTTTTCAATTAATCAATATTTACTACATCCTTCTTATAGTCATAACACTGCTCTTGGGATTATCTAATATCTTTTTCAAAATCCAATCTTAATGTTCGACAGTCACTTTAATATGTCATACAATATTCCCCCTAATTCTATTTTTTTCTATTTAATCTAGTCTAATTTCCAATTTTAATAGATTTGTATGCCACCCTAATTTTCAGTACAGTACAATTGTTGTTGTTATTTCTGGAGAAAGCTTTTTTTAAAAAATATACACCAATATCATCAATATCATTGCCTGAACCATGTGGCATCTGATTATCATTCATTTTGATACAAAACCAATAAATACAAATAAAAATTACTGCACTAATTGAGCAAACATTGCCTAGAGTGTTATATATGACACTCTAGACAATGTTCGCTCAATTAGTGCAGTAATTTTTATTTGTGTTAATATTGGTAATATCAGCACGTATTTTCCCAATCTTCCCTAGAATTTTGCATTTTTTTTAAAAAATATTTTATTAGACTATTAGAATAATTAAAATTATTTATTATATATTTTTATTTTATTTTATTTCCATTTTTAAAAAAAAACATAAATATCATCTTTGCAACATTTCTACATTGTTAAGCATCCATTATACCTTTTATCCATACTATATATATACCTTTATATATCTATATCTATATCTATATCTATATATCTATATCTATATCTATTCTATCTATCTATCTATCTATCTATCATCTATCTATATATCTATCTATCTATATATCTATCTATCTATCTATCTAACTACCTACCTACCTACCTACCGACCTACCTACCTACCTACCTACCTACCTACCTACCTACCTATCTATCTATCTATCTATCTATCGATCTATCTATCTATCTATCTATATCTATCTATCTATCTATCTATCTATCTATCTATCTATCTACCTACCTACCTACCTACCTACTTATCTATCTATCTACCTACCTACCTACCTACCTACCTACCTACCTACCTACCTACCTACCTTATCTATCTACCTACTACCTACTACCTATTTCTATCTATATCTATCTATCTATCTATCTATCTATATCTATCTATCTATCTATCATCTATCTATCTACTACCTACCTACCTACCTACCTACTACCTACCTACACCTACCTACCTACCTACCTACCTACTACTTTCTATCTGTCTGTCTGTCTGTCGCTGTCTGTCTGTCTGTCTATTTTACACGTTTTCATCTACTCATATAGTTATTTATACTTAAATTTCTTCTATTGCTATTATTCTTTCCATGTACTTATTTCTATACAATACCTCTTAATATCCATCCATGTACTTACGTTTCTCTTATATATCTTATTCAGTACTATTTTATATACAGTCCATCTTACATTTCCCCCCCCTTGTTAATTCTGCGATTTTATGATTATTTTCTAATTTCTTAAACTTCCCCCCCCCTTTATTGCTTTCTTATTCTTTTCATCTTTCCTCTAGCCATCTCTACTATACATTTCATACTGAGCAATATTCAGATTCTTCTTTATCTTTTATTTCTTTTGTGAGTCTGTCCATTTCAGGGCATTCTAGTACTTTTTTTTAATAACATTTTCTTCTGGTTGGTGTATTTTTGTTTTTTTCCAGTTCTGTGCGTATATGATTCTTGCTGCAGTTATGACATGTAATGTTAAGTATTTGATTTTGGATGTTGCCCTTTCGAAGGACTGAATCAGTCAGTTGTTCATTCAAAGCTTGTGATCTACAAAGAGCTGGAAGTTGTGCGTGCAGCCGCTCGGAGGCTGAAGTCACGTCTAACGTGAGGCTGTTCGGTGGCGAAATGCAGAATTTCCTCTTCGAATCAATCGGGCTTTTTCAGGCATTGCTTCTGTATGTAATGAAGAACTTGTTGAATCAAAGGCAGGGCAGGTTAGCGAAAGGACAGTGACTCAGCCATTTCTGTGGCAACCTCTTGACCTGAAGATGGTACTCACAGCAATAACGGAGTGGTCAAATTAATGAGCTCACACACTTACCCTTGTATTAGCTGTATGACTATTTAGAGGGTATCAGTTTGTTTTTAGGAGATTCTTGGCAGTGGTGGAATCCTGCCAGCTGCAAAACTTGGGGAGTCACGAACCAATGAAGCGAACTAATTGTCTCCTGCAAACTCCACTCCCCTTTCGCTCCTCTTATTTCCTCTGGGAGGGGCCATTCACCGTCCACCTGTGGCCTTACTCCCAAGTCGATCCTGTTCTTTAGCTCTTCCCTTGTCTGGCCACTCTGGGCATGCGCACACTGGGAACAGGCTCCAGCTGTTCTTCTGCCCACTGATGTCTGACTCTGAAGGCAGCTGATAACTGGCATAGGCCCTGGCCCCCTCTCTGCCTCCGACACAGAGCCCTCCTCAGAGCCTTCCCCAGACTCCAGGACTGGCCATCTCCTCCCCAACCTCCTCACTGTGCAAATCTGCTAGCCGCTGGCAGGCCAGAACAATCCCATGCTAACAGGATTTCTAAAACAGAGAAATCGAAACATGGCTACTCTTGACCAGTTCAGTTGCTAGCTTGTTTAATCCATCATGTCAGTGATGGATTTTTCCATGACTCTTCCATCTACATCCAATGATTCGTGAAAATCTCGGGATTTACAAGCAGAAGTTACTGGAGCACGATGAGATTGATCGTAGCTCTGCATATTTCAATAGGAGGAATCCATGAGACAGTGAGGACACCAGAAGTGTGTTGAAATTTCCTGGTCCCTTGACCTGAGGCTTGTTATACAAAAAAAGGAAAGAGGAATATGGGTCATCTCTTCCCATGATTGACACAAAGCTCGTTTCTGATTGGTTACTCAGGTTACAAATACAAAAGTTGAAACTGGACCAATCCTTAATCAGGAACTTCCTTCATCCTGGAAAGGGCGACTCTTGGGTTACTGGAATTTCAGAGGAGAGAAGAGAGTGGAGCAGGTAAGTCTAGCCGAAGAAACTTTTAAGACTTTGCAGTTCTCATGGGATGAGAGAAACAAATGTTGATGTAGTGTAACCTGTCCCATTTTCACTTTTCAGTGGACATCTTGTGAGTTTGGCCTAACTTTTCTTGACTTTGATCCTTATTATTTCTCCTGCTTCAGGCTCTGAAGTTGGGTTATCAGGTGGTTGTGGATCACGGGGGATCCACAAGTTATATTTTCATGCTTGATATCAACCTGAGATATTATCCAAGGTTCAGTTGTTTTTGTGGCTTCGTAAAACTTGAAGTGCTCAAGACTGTGGAAATCACTATTTCTTTTAAAGAGAAAGATTGGGAAGGTGAGATAATCTGATGTGAACCGTGGCATACATTAGCAATAGCAGTTAGACTTATATACCGCTTCATAGGGCTTTCAGCCCTCTCTAAGCTGTTTACAGAGTCAGCCTATTTGCCCCCACAGTCTGGGCCCTCATTTTACCCACCTCGGAAGGATGGAAGGCTGAGTCAACCCTGAGCCGGGGATTTGAACAGCCGAACTGCAGAACTGCAGTCAGCTGAAGTAGCCTGCAGTGCTGCACCCTAACCACTGCGCCACCTCGGCTCTTACATTGAATGCAGAGGTGGTATTCAGCCGGTTCGGCCGAACCAGTAGTGGAAATCGCGGGAGTGCCCACCGCCCCGGCTCTATGGCGTACTTACGCCCATTTTCAAGCCAAAGCACATGGCGGAAGGCCCGAGCACATGCGTGGATGTGTGCCCCTTCCCATTTGCGAACCGGTATGGAAAGTAAGTGAACTTCCAGTGCCATTGGGCCTCCGGAAGCTTTCCTAAAGCCTGGGGAGGGTGAAAGACGGCTCAACGGGTCTACCGGAAGTCTGGAGGCTTCAGTGAGGCCTGCGCGCATGCATGGGGGGGGAGAGTAATGCATTATGGGTGTGGGCACACATGCATTATCGCATGCGCATGCGTCCTTTTGGCACCCAAGAAGAAAACGTTTGCCATCACTGCCTTAGGTGTTCCTAGCTGTGTGGTCTCCTGCAGAGAGAGCTCTAATGTTGTTCTTAGGACAGTGTTTCTCAACCTTGGCAACTTGAAGACGTCTGGACTTCAACTCCCAGAATTCTGGGAGTTGAAGTCCAGACGTCTTCAAGTTGCCAAGGTTGAGAAACACTGTCTTAGGATCTGTTGGAGATCCTCTCCCAGCGTGGGAGACAAAGCCTTGAGTCCTCCCACAGTCAGGCCTGCAGCCTTCTTTTCTTTTGGGTCTTTGGCCTTCCACACTTCCTATTATTCTACTACGCACTTTCTATTGTTTGAAAGTGGGAGGGGGGATTGTAGGGAGTTAGATGCTATGTAGCCATAACAACATTCCTTTCTAGAAAGACAAGGTCATCCTTTGTCTCTGCACCTCTGCCCTGGATGGAACTGGATGGGTGGAACTGCCAGCAGGACAGTGGGAGATGGGACCCTGGGATGGACTTGTGGGTGTGAGGGAAAGATCTTGAACTTTCAACTAGGTGGGGAAAACCAGGAAGCTTTCAGATTCGGGTTTTCCCAGATGTGCCAACATGGCTCTCTTCATAAATTGGAACTTTGAGGAAACCTTTGCCTTGGGCTCTGATTTAATTTTGGATGCTATTTGGAACCCTGACACCCATCACAAGTAGAACCACTTTGGCTTTTACTTTCCACATCCTCTCCCTTTCCTCCTTCAGGCCCTGGTGTTTTGGGGTTTGAAGCCAAGCATGGGGCAGTAAAATCTGCTATGCCTTTCTTTTCTCTCCCTCCTTCCACACTCAATGAAATCTTAAGAATCTGGAGGAGATCCGGAAGTCTGGGGAGAGTGAAAATGCCCCTTGCCATAGTGCAGGAAGCCAACTAGGCCATGCCCCCATGCCAATGCCCACCCAGCAACAAGGCAGAGAACTGGTTGCTAACATTTTTCCATCTCATCCTTGCTATCCAGCAACTATCAAGTGATGCAAACCTAACTCCCATAGTAGGAATCATGTATGGTTTAAGAAATGTAGGAAGAACCAATCACTCGGACCAATTAAAATCTGGTTTCTCCCTGGAGGTGATGATGGACAAGCAGAAACTCACAGTCTATGGGCATGTGACGGGAGTGGAGAATCAGCTAGGAAAATTATTGCCCTCGGCTGAGCTAAGGAGAGTAGGAATGTAGGAAGAATATGGATAAGGTGGATGAGCAGGAGGATCACACCGCCACTAGAATGGGTAGAGGACAATCATTAGTCATTAAGGATTGAAATGAGGTAATCTTGACCTTCTCTGAGCTTGATTGATTTCTTGCAGACATTTCATCACCCAACTAAGTAACATCATCAGCGCTAGTAGGGAGTGGGATCCCTGGAATCTCCAAAAAATAGCAATAGTTTACTCTTGGAGATACGCCAAGAAGGCAGGAATTTAATCACGTAGGCATCGGAGCCAAACCCAGTTTGATGAAACCTCATGAATGATGTAACACAAACCCAAACATTGTGAATTCTTGAGCAAACGGGGGAAAGTATTGCACAAACACAACCTTGTTTGATTTCATGAGCAAATCTCAAGGAAGCATTCTCATTGTGCTTGTGTGTTGTGTGTCCTTCATTTATTAAATGGGAAAGTTGCATGGATATTTAATTCCCTTGTTGCATGGCCTCCCCCCCCCCCCCAGGGCTTGGAAGGAAAACCACAACATCAGGAAACACAGGTGTGGGATAGATGAAAACATAAAAAAGAAAAACCACCACTAATTGTTACATAGATTAAAAAAAAAAAAAACTGGAGCAAGCAACCAGGATTTGATCTCAATTCAAAGGAAATTCTATCACTGTGAATACAATAAACCGGAGAGGTACTGTCACTCTGGCCTCAACTTAGTCTCTTAAGTAAGAATGACCCTCGACTCCATTCGGGGTGAAAGGTATTCTTTACTAAAGGCCAAGTGGATTATATTAAAGCAAAGCCGGAACTGAAATTTGCGCGCCAAACTTTGCTGGTTAACTTTTCTTTTCCAATTCCTCCCCTTTGCTTATAATCCGTTATTGTCCAATCATATTGGAATAAAACATTTTGGGCACTGTGAGGGGTGGGATCCTCCGGTTTAACAAACGGTTTGCTGAGCGCACATGCGCCTAGCGTGACTGACACATGCTGCGTGTGTGTGCACAATTCACAGGGAAACAGCTGAAGTGCGGCAATCCACTCTGCCGTGCCGATCAGCTGGGCTAAAAAACAAGGAAATATAGGTGAGTATAACCTGGGGGGCAGGTGGGAGGGTCCACCTGAGGGTCAGAGCGAACCGGTTTGCACTCAGCTGATCTTCGGAGCTACCGGTTCGCCCGAACCGAGCCAAACCGGTTGAATCCCACCCCTGGGAACTGTCTCTGGGCTGTTTGGGCCGCTTGCATTCCATTCCCAGCATTTTGACCTTGAGTTGATGTCTCTGGATGGTACAATGAGTAGTAGCCTCCCCCCACTCCACGTCTGACTCCCTCCCTCCATAGTTCACGGCAGATTGGCAGCTAGCCCATGTGTAAGATGGCAGTTCTGAAAGGTGCTGAATAGATAGCGCAGGCGGGATCTTGAATCCTACCCAGGGAGCCAATTGTCTTCTTGATTCTTGTAGATCTTAGCTGATCCCAAAAGCTAAGGAGGATTGAACTAGTTAGTACTTGGATGAGGGACCAATCTCAGAGCTAAAGATTAAATTTTTGGGGGAAAAACAGTGGCCAACCACTTCCATATTATTGCCGAGAAAATACACGGATGGGTATCTGTTGAGCTCAAAGATTGTTTTTGTTAGGGATGGTTTCAAGAAAGCCACAGGAACATAGCCGTGAAATCATCAAAAGTCAAGCGTCAGTTGAAGGACATGTTCCCCCCACGCTTCCCAGTTGAGCATTATTTTGTAATGGAAACTCTGAAGATGATTGGGTTGGGTCTAGAATTAATACGGCAGTCAATCATGTGGATTTATTGAGGAACTAAACAAGGAACTAGGTTTGAATAGCTGGCTAGGAGGAACTTCCAGCATTTCTAACAGCAGACTCACCAAGGACATAGATGCAAATCAGATAGAAGATTATCTATGGAAACCGGAACTTTTCAAGACAGATGTGGATTAAGTATGGACAAATCTTTTCTGATCGTTTTTCCTGATCCACCCCCTCACCAAAACCTTGTGGACACACAGATTCCATCCTCATGTGCTCAATTCATTTTGCCTTCTTCTTCTCCTCCTCCTCCGTGCTAATTCTCCTCCTCCTCCTCCTTCTCCTTCTATCTTCTTCTTCTTCTTCTCTTCTTCTTCTTCTTCTCTTCTTCTTTTCTTCTTCTTCTTCTTCTTCTTCTTCTTCTTCTTCTCCTCCTCCTCCTCCTCCTCTTCTCCTCCTCTATTTCTCTTCCTTCTCTTCCTTCTCCTCCTCCTCTTCCTCCTCCTTCTCCTTCTGTTTCTGCTTCTGCTTCTCCTCTTGCACCTCAAAAATAATAAGACCTCCCTGAAAATAAGGCCAAGTGCTTATTTTGGGGGTCAAAAGACCAAGCCACGCAACCAGCAACATGAGTATTTTGCTCATTGGGACTGATAAAAAAAAATGTCAGCTAGTGAAACCAACTTCTCACTTAGTAACTTTTTGTGTTTAACTTCAGGAACTATAGAGGTGAAAAAAAAATACTTGGACGGCTGTCAATTAAATTGTTGCTCACTTCTCTCCTGCCCCCGCATTTCTCTGTTGTCTCACACCCACCCCCTCCCTGATGTTGGAGGAGAACATGGGGCGGAGAAGAGAACTGACCTTGCTCAATTGCTTGGTAAACAAGAGGTTACATGGACACGATGCGGTTTGGAAGAAATTAGATTGCCTTTATTGGAGATCTTCCTGGAACTCTTGATCAACACCGCTTTTATTTCCCCCCTCCTCCGCCTTCTGATTATGATTCCTTGTCTCTCACCTAAGCTAGTCTTCTCTTCCTTCCCTTTGTAGATGAGTAGGTCTGGGAAAAATCAGGAAGGGCTGAGCCAGCCAGCTCTAGTACAGTTTCTCTATCATGACCATATCCCACACAACCCCATTTTTTTAAATTTGTTTTATTTTATTTGGTTTGACAAATATGTCCAAGATAGCAGGTATAAGTGTGAACATGGACATGGAAAAGGAAATGAGTGCAAATAAATGGGGACAGTAGGACAGAGATGGTTTGCACGCTGGTGCGCTTATGCACGGACAGTTCTTCATACGTCTCGGCCCACTTTTCCCCTAGGTTGAATCAAATCGGCAGCAAAAACGGAGAGTCACTGCCTAGCAATACTTAAAACAAATTATTTGCTGCTACCAGTGTCTTGCCTGTAAGGGATTCAGTGTGTGGATTATGCTCTCTGTCCAGAGAAGTATCTCTGACATCAGTACTGCCTCCAAAACTTTGCAAACTAACATCTGGTTTGAAGGACATCAATTGTCCTTATATTTGTTTGTATGATGTGGTGAAGAACAGCCCTTTCCTCAACTTGGGCATCCTGCATTTCTGGATCTGCGCGAGTCCAGAAAGTTTATTTATTTTATTTTATTTAGTTTGTCAAACATGTACGAGATAAAAGGTATATGTGTGAACTTGATGATGATGAGCCGAGGTGGCGCAGTGGTTAGGGTGCAGTACTGCAGGCCACTTTAGCTGACTGTGATCTGCAGTTCAGCGGTTCAAATCTCACCAGCTCAAGGTTGACTCAGCCTTCTATCCTTCCGAGGGGGTGAAATGAGGACCCGGACTGTGGGGGGCAAGTTGTTGACTCAATTTGCTAAAAAAACCTGTAAACTGCTTAGAGGGCTGAAAGCCCTATGAAGCGGTATATAAGTCTAATAAATAAATAAGATCCCGTCCAGCTCATTCTGATTCAATGGAAGGAAACTAACCAAGGAGAGAAGCAATGTGGAATTAAGGAAAAAACTTCCTGACAATGAGAACAATTAACCAGTGGAACGACTTGCCTCCAGAAGTTGCGAATGCTCCAACACCGGAAGATTTTAGGAAGAGATTGGACAAACATTTGTCTGCAAGGGGGCAGGGTTTTCTGCCTGAGCAGGGGGTTGGACTAGAAGACCTCCAAGGTCCCGTCCAACTCTGTTATTCTGTTAAATCTGAAGAGGGCGAGATACCAGATCAGGTTTCATTGAAACAAGCCAAGGGAAGAGTTTCCAAAAGTTTTAATCTCCCCCATCATTTCATGTCATTCCTGGCCTCAGAAATATGACTCACCCAACACATCAACTACGCCTTGGCTTTCTGCTCTTCTGGTAACGCCAGTTAAAGAAGACAGTGGTTCTTGCATGCCAAATGGTTTTTAAATATATGTATATATCTCCCCCCGGATGCTGGAGAGCTTCCTGATCCAGGCAAAAGGGGAAGCCCTTGATCATTTATTCAGTCTCGGGACAGCGCTGCAGACTTGAGTTCCTAAAAATAGAACCAGCGCTGATGCAACCAAGTGGTGAAAGAAGTGAGATTTCTCTATATCGCCGGTGGTTGCACAAGGACTGGATGCACAGGCACGCAAGCTAGGCTTGTTTTTGAGCTCTCCTTTGTTGCCCTAAGGGATGTGGTAGGTCAGAGGCTAAGATGCTGAGCTTGTCGATCAGAAAGGTCGGTAATTCGGCGGTTCAAATCCCTAGCGCCGCATAACGGAGTGAGCTCCCGTTACGTCCAGCTTCTGCCAACCTAGCAGTTCGAAAGCAGGTAAAAAATGCAAGTAGAAAAATAGGAGCCGCCTTTGGTGGGAAGGGAACAGCGTTCCGTGCGCCTTTAGCGTTGAGTCATGCCATGGCCACATGACCACGGAGACGTCTTCGGACAGCGCTGGCTCTTTGGTTTTGAAACGGAGATGAGCACCGCCCCTAGAGTCGGGAACGACTAGCATATATGTATGCAAGGGGAACTCTAACTTTGTTGCACTAAACCAGGGGGGGTTCAAACTCAAAGCCTTCGTTTGGGGGCACCCTAAGTAAGGATGCTTCGATCTGGCCCATCCTGGAAACAGCAAAGGCCCGGCCCATGGTGACTCTGCCAGAGGGCTATCAAAACAAATCCAAAAGAAAAGAAAAGGAGAAATGTTTCCCTGTTTTGCATTTGAGCATGCAAGAAGAGACAGGAAAGGCGAAAGGGAAAGAGGAAAAGAAAAAGAAGGGAAGATGGGGGATGAGAGCTAGGAAAGAAAAAGAGAGGAAGGAAGAAGAAAGGAGAATGAAGAGGGAAGGAAAAAGAAGAAAAGGAAGGAAGGAAGCAAGGAAGGAAAAGATGGATGGATGGAAGGAAAGAAGGAAGGAAGGAAAATATGGTAGGAAGGAAAGAAAGAAAGAAATAGGGAGAAAGGGAGGAATAGAGGGGGAGAGGAAGGGGAGGGAAGGTGGGAGGAAGGAAAAGATGGTAGGAAGGAAAGAAAGAAATAGGGAGAAAGGGAGGAATAGAGGGGGAGAGGAAGGGGAGGAAGGAGGGAAGGAAGGAAAAGATGGTAGGAAGGAAGGAAAGAAAGAAATAGGTAGAAAGGGAGGGGGAGAGGAAGGGAAGGGAGGAAGAGAGGAAGGAAAAGATGGTAGGAAGGAAGGAAAAATCAGGCCTTTTGAAAAAGCATCTTTGTGACAAACCATGATCTGAAAATCCTAATGGTTCAGTTTATTCCACACCTGATTTTGCTGAAATGAGGTAACTCACTGACAAAGCACAAACTGCTATACAATTCGGAGATTATTATAATAATTGAATTGCACCTCCAACTTAGATGAGGTTAGGAACTGTAGTGGTAGGTTACAATAATTTTATTGTCCCTTTGTACACTAATCGTCATACGTTAAAATGAAATTTGGTTGCGTGCAGCTCTCAAAGAGTCACCACCTCCACTGTACACTGCATAAACATGGCAGAATAAATAAACAAACACAAAATTATGCATGTACCCACATATGTTTTATATGACATGGAGAAATAACGCAGTCTCGTTCGGAGGTATGCGTGCACATGGCGAGAAAAATGAATCTTGCGAGTTTACCAGACAGATCGTATAGGGAGCAAAGCGTTTACAGAATCAGGTAGCCTTGCTAGAAATATTTCGAACCCTCCTCCCAGAGGGGACAAGAGAAACAGACTGTGGAGAGGGTGTGTGGGGTTTGTAACAATGCTTTGAGCTCTAAGCACATAGCACTGATAAGCAGCATCCTGAATAACGGGAAGCAAGCTTTCGATAATCTTCTCCACTGTCCTCACCACTCTCTGTAGGGGCTTTCGATCTGAGGTGCTGCCGCCACCGCACCAAACAAGGTTGTGGATTGTTGAAATCATCGTGTCTCTGTAAGAAGTGGCCAGGGCAAGAGGAGAAAGAGGTGCTCCCCTCATCTGACGCAGGAAATGCAGACGCTGGTTTACGCGCTTCACTAAGTACGACATGTGGAGAGAGCACTTCAAATCGTTGAGAGAGGAGAATGACCTTGGGAGACACGGCCATGAGAAAGGCCAGGGCATGGTTAGATAGAAGACTGCTTTATCTGCAACAGGATTGGGATTAAAACTTAGAACCGCACTGAGAAAAGTCCGTTTATGACCGTTTTGTCATGCCTGTGACCACTGCAGCATCCTCACGGTTTACATGATCAAAATTCAGACGCTTGGAAACGTGCCAGTTTAATGCAGGTAATTCTCAATGTGCGGCCAAAACAGAGGCCAAAATTCCCGCCCCCATAAAACGCCCAATTCACACATCGCTGTAGTAGCATCTGTGCTAAAAACCAAATTGGGCGAAGGGAGGAAAGTCACGCCCAGCCAATCAACTCCAGAACATCTGGGGAAACCCTAACATTGCTCCTCTCCTTCTGAATCAACGGGAACAGGCCTTTGCCAAGCATTGACTGGCATTTGTGCCCCGGCGTTCCTTCCATCTTGTTTGCGACACCTCGGATCAGGTTGATGAAGCCAGGGGTGGAATGGCATGAGGTAAGACCGCCTGAGAGAAACTTTGCCCGGGCTAATTGATAGGTTAGGCCGAGAGGCTTCCGCAACAAGGGCGGGAGAGGCACCACTTCTGTGGCAACTTCGCAGAGGTCTGGATGCACAAACAGTCCTCAAGCCATCCCAGAGTCTTCGAGGAGATGCTTCCTCCTATAAAGTTTGCTTTGAAAAGAGGCTCAGGAACAAGTTAACTCCGGAGAGATGCCTTTTCTGGAATCCTGTGAGGAAACTTGGCAGGCGTATACATGAAGGAGGGTTTCTTAATGTGCGGTCGAAGGACCCCTCTCCAAGCCCCTCACATGGGGTTCTCAAAAATCAACATTATTTATCATATTGGAGAATAGAACAGAACAGAACAAGGGATAGAATAGCAATAGCAATAGCAGTTAAGACTTATTAGCGCTTCATAGGGCTTTCAGCCCTCTCTAAGCGGTTTTACAGAGTCAGCATATCACCCCCACAGTCTGGGTCCTCATTTCACCCACCTCGGAAGGATGGAAGGCTGAGTCAACCCTGAGCCGGTGAGATTTGAACAGCCGAACTGCAGAACTAGCAGTCAGCTGAAGTAGCCTGCAGTGCTGCATTTAACCACTGCACCACCTCGGCTCATAGAATAGATAGAATAGAATAGAATAGAATAGAATAGAATAATAGGGTGTTCGACTGAGGCTTCCCAAGAGCATGAAGCAAACTCCTGGTCCCGACAAAAAACCCTTTTATTAATTGACTGAGAATTCTGCTCATTCCCATCCAGCAAACTCTTTCGAGGGAGGATTTACAGTCACAGACCTTATCTGGCTTGGAGAGCTGCCAGGCGAGATCTGCAAAACTGGGCAAGGAGTTTTGGAGAGTCAAGAACCAATGAAGCGAACTAATTCTCTCCTGCAAACTCCACTCCCCTTTCGCTCCTCTTTTATCTCCTCTGGGAGGGGCCATTCATCGTCTGGTCCTATTCCCAAGTCGACCCCTGTTCTTTAGTTGTTCCCTTTGTCTGGCCACTCTGTGCATGCTCACACTGGGAACAGGCTCAACTGTTCTTCTGCCCACTGATGTCTGACTCTGAAGGCAGCTGATAACTGTCAGAGGGCCCTGGCCCCCTCTCTGCCTCCGACACAGAGCCCTCATCTGAGCCTTCCCAGACTCCAGGACTGGTCCAGGTTCCTCCCCAACCCTCCTCACTATCCGACTCTTCTGCCAACTCCACTGTCGGGCCACAACATAGGGATGGAAGGGACCTTGGAGGTCTTTTAGTCCAACTGCTGAAGTAGACCATTCTGGTTCAACGTGTTCTTCAAACCTCCAGTGATGGAGCACCCTCAACTTCTGGAAGCAAGTTGTTCCACTGGATAATTGTTCTCACTGCCAGGGAATTTCTCTTAGTTCTAGGTCGCTTCTCCTGGATGAGATTTAATCTGTTACTACTAGTCATAAATGTGAAAAACACTTTTTTCCAGTGTTGTTGCAACTTTGTACGGCCACTAAATATGACCATTGACGTATTCATTACCTGAATGTTGTTGTTAATTGCGAAGTCTTGTCCAACCCATCGCCCCCATGGAGAACGTTCCTCCGGCCTTCCTGTCCTCTCCCATCTGGAGTCTATTGAAGCTCACGCCGACTGCTTCGGTGACTCCATCCAGCCACCTCCTTCTCTGCCGTCCCCTCTTCTTGTTTTGCCCTCCACGTTCCCAGCATGAGGCTCTCCAGGGAGTCCTTCTTCCTTCTCCTTAGGTGGCCAAAGGATTTGAGTTCCCTCTTCAGGATCTGGCCTTCTAAAGAGCAGCCGGGGTTGATCTCCTCTAGGACTGACCGGTTGGATGGCCTTGCAGTCCAAGGGACTCAATGCAGGATCTTCTCCTCCAGCCCCAGAGTTCAAAGGCCTCCATTCTTTGGCGCTCAGCCTTCCTTATGGTCCAACCTTCACAGGCATCCATTGCAACTGGGGAAACCACAGCCTTGGCTAGACACACTTTTGTTGGCAGGGGATGTCTCTGCTTTTTAGGATGCTGTCTAGATTTGCCATCGCTTCCTCCCCAGGAGCAAGCCTCTTTCGATTTCTTGGCTGCCATCCCCATCTTGGAGCCCAGGAAAATAAAATCTGTTCCTACCTCCATTTCTTCCCCGTCTATTTGCCAGGAATTGAGAGCGCCAGATGCCACCATCTTAGTGAACGGCACTTGCCCAAATTGTACTGACGATTCTCACCCGTTATGCAATATCCTCATAAGGCTGGCCTCTATTTTCAACAGCAAGGGAAAACGTGTCTTTCTTAATCCTGCTTCTGGATAAAGAAAGAAAGGAGGCTTATGAAAGATGACATTCACTGGTTTAATTTAAAAATAGAAAAGTGGTGATTCATACGTTTGTTTTTTTCCTGGTCTGGTTAATGACGGCATGGCGTTCTCTGAAATCTGCAGGAAGGTTCAGTTTTATCAGATGCCAGAAAGGCCATAATTTCCAGAGTCAACATTTATGATTTTCAGAAAGAGAATTTCTGCCCCTTAATACAAAAACCCGCTTCAGGTTGCAAGCAAGAATAAGCAAGAGCTTTTTTCCAGGTTTATTGTTGAGGCTGGCAAGAGTTTGTGAAAAGGATGCCCATTTTTGTCTTATCACTGCTGTGAACAGGATTGGAAATGTATTGTGTCCAAACCTTATCAACCTGGGCTCTGGGAAGTCGGGGGGAGGGAAGGGAGGTGGGGATCTAGGGGGAGGGGGAGAGGGGGGGGGGAAATAATATGTGTTAAATTCTAAAGCATGATTGCACTTGTATACTGTGGCTTTTTAATGTTAGTGTCAAAACAGAACAAACTGAATATACTGGAAGGTAATAGAAGTATACCGAGGGAGGAGCTGAGTGAAAGAAGAAGGAGGTAGAGAGGTGAGAGAGAGGAGGAGGAGAAGGAAGGGAGGGAATGGATTAAGAGAGGGAGTGATAGGGTCAGGGTTAGATAGAGGGGGAGGGGAAGTAGGGGTAGAGGGGTATGAGAGAAGGAAGGATGAAAGTTGGAGAGGGGATGAAAGAGGGTGTATGGTGGGCCGAGGTGGTATATTGGGTTTGTATTGTAGGGGGCATTCTCTATAAAAGCGAGGGCTGTGTTTATTACCCAATGTTATAGCCTCGGTTTGCACAGTAAACATGTGATTGTATAGAATGAAATGGAAATAAAAAAGACTTGTGGGAAGGCAAACCTTATCAACCTGTTTTTCTTTCCTTGCTCACCTTTGTCCCAGCAAGGCATCACTGGGGCAGAAGATTGTTCAACTTGACTTGCTCCAATGTTGACACCTGTATATTTAATCGCCAGGTTTAATTTGTGTAAGATTTTTGTACGTCGCCTTAACGTTCCTATGGCAGCAGAAAAACCAACATTCTTAAGTCATCCAGAGAATTGAGAATTGTAATGCCCAACACTTCATTGTGAAAGGAAAATAAAAACGCTGCAGTAAATGAAATTTTTAAAAAAGAATAACCGCTCCAGTGATCTTGTATAGAACGTGGTTCAAGGTGCTTCGCAACGAAGCACTTACATATCGTGTTTTTTTTTAAACCCAATTAACTGCTTGGGATTTCGAAGCTTAAGAAAGGATCTTTTAGATGCCGAGACTTTGGAAAAAGTGCAGAGAAGAGCAACTAGGATGAATAAAGGCCTGGAGACGAAAACATACGAAGGAAGGTTGCAGGAATTGAGTTTGGCCAGGCTAGAGAAAAGAAGGACTGGAAGGGACATGAGAGCAGAATTCAAAAGAGGCTTCTCCTGGGGAGGAAAGCGATGGCAAATCTAGACAGCATCCTAAAAAGCAGAGACATCCCCTGCCAACAAAAGTGGTGTCTATCCAAGGCTGTGGTTTTCCCAGTTGCAACGGATGGCTGTGAAGGTTGGACCACAAGGAAGGCTGAACGCCAAAGAATGGAGGCTTTGAACTCTGGGGCTGGAGAAGAAGACTCCTGCATTGAGTCCCTTGGACTGCAAGGCCATCCAACCGGTCAGTCCAGAGGAGATCATCCTGGCTGCTCTTTAGAAGGCCAGATCCTGAAGAGGAAACTCAAAAGACTTTGGCCACCTGATGAGAAGGAAGAAGGCTCCCTGGAGAAGAGCCTCATGGGGAAGGATGGAGGGCAAAAGAAGAAGAAGGGGACGCAGAGAAGGAGGGGCTGGATGGAGTCACAATGCAGTCGACGTGAGCTTCAATGGACTCCAAAGGATGGGAGAAGACAGGAAGGCCGGGAGGAACGTTCTCCATGGGGTTGCGATGGGTTGGACAAGACTTCGCCATTAACAACATTCAGGTAATGAATACGTCAATGGTCATTTATTTAGTGGCCGTACAAAGTTGCAACAACACTGGGAAAAAGTGTTTTTGAGTCCCTTGGACTGCAAGGCCATCCAACCGGTCAGTCCCAGAGGAGATCAACCCTGCTGCTCTTTAGAAGGCCAGATCCCGAAGAGGAAACTCAAAAGACTTTGGCCACCTGATGAGAAGGAAGAAGGACTCCCTGGAGAAGAACCTCATGCTGGGAACGATGGAGGGCAAAAGAAGAAGAAGGGGACGGCAGAGAAGGAGGTGGGAAATCTCCAATCCCTCCTCACTCCAGGGGAAGGATGCTGCAAAATCCCCATTTCCTCTGGACCAGCTGGGACTCGGGAGGCAGAGAATAGATGGGGGCAGGGCCAGCCAGAGGTGGTATTTACCGGTTCTCCGGAACTGGTCAGAACTACGCAAAATTTCCGCTATCGGTTCTCCAAAAGTGGTCAGAACCTGTTGAATGCTCCCTCGGTGCCATAGGTTTGCCATTACGGTTCTATGTTCTCTGCCGAGTGACTTATTGTCAACTAAGTTCTACCAGCTAAGAAAGCAGAGGCTCTATAAAGAATATAAGGCAATCTGCATAAACTAGGCAATATGCCATCTTTGGTATACTTTTCTTCTTGCTTAGTTCCCAACATTCTCTTCCGCTTCTCTACACAAGGCAACCTCTCATTCCCTCTAAGCCACTGATCCAGACCAGGATTCCACTTATTTCCTTCCCTTTGAGTCACAAGTTACACGATACACTCAAATCTACCATAAACACGTTGAAGCATTAGACTCAGGATGAATAGACTACCAGTCATCCCCGGTGCTGTCTTGGGATTATTCCGGTCTAAAGAAATGATTGTTTTTTTATTTATACAAATTCATCTACAGGGTCATGGGTCACTCTAAGGGTAGGAAAACACTGGTTCTTTTCTTGGAAGTTAAGTCTGATGATGGCGGTTGAAATTGACAGAGTTGGAAGGGACCTTGGAGGTCATCTAGTCCAACCCCCCCCCCCCGCCAAGCAGGAAACCCTACACCCGATTATCAGGCTTGTCTCATTCAATCCTGTTTCTAGAGCTTCCTATCCCCAAAGATTGCTGCTTCTCTGCCGATTCGGCTCGATGGTGGCTTTGTCAACCAGCTAAATTATTGTCAACAGAAAAATACAACAGTCTCAAACTGTTTGACCATCTTCCTGTAAAACTGTTGCTTCTGCCTGTCGCTTTGGCCCTCAAATTCACATGTAGGATTCTGGAGGCAATTAGATTCTGTGGGCCGGTGACCGAAGTAGAGATTTTAGGTTGTTTTTTTGTCCCACAGCATTTCCCCAAATTTGGATTTTTTTTTTTAAAAAAAAACATCCTAAAATCTCCACTTTGATCCCTGTTACACAGAGTCTAATTCCCTCCAGAATCACGGAGTTTTAGAATCAGTTTGAAAAATCTTATTTCCGTCTATCCAGACCTTTAATCTTTTTTTTAAAATTGTCCAAAGTCGTTCTTTTTTAAAAAAAATATTTTATTTTGATTCAAATCATCTCCATTAAACAGTGTGTCGTCTGGGTTATATATTTGTGCAAATATTTTATACAATATTTTATACAATAACAATTACCATTTACAGCCATATTTATTGTTTTATCTATTCTTAATACTAACGGTAATATATACCACACCTAATACTATAACAATTCTCTTCTTAACTTATTTAACTTTGTTAAAACATTTGTCTGAAGTGGTGTAAGGTTTCCTGCCTAAGCAGGGGGTTAGACTAGAAGACCTCCAAGGTCCCTTCTAACTCTGTTATCTTTTCTATTCTTTTCTATTTATTCTATTATAATCTATCCTATCCCTTATCCTATCCTATCCCTTATTCTATTCTATCCTATTCTATTCTATCCCTTATGCTATGCTATGCTATGCTATCCTATTCCTTATTCTATTCTATTCTATTCTATCCCTTATGCTATCCTATCCTATTCTATCCTATCCTATCCTATTCTATCCCTTATGCTATCCTATCCTATTCCTTATTCTATTCTATTCTATTTCACTCCTCTGCTTTTTCCCCCTTTTCATATTTATTTTCTAACCATTGATAAAATAATTCCCACATGTTATAATAATCAGATTGTTCCTTCTCTTTCATTTCAAGTGTTAACCTATTCATTTCTGCACATTCTAATATTTTCCTAATCACATTCCCAGCCATAAGGATCTCTTCATTTTTCCAATTTAGTGCAAATACAATCCTAGCTGCAGTTATTACCTGTATTATCAAATATACATTTCTTTAAGTTTATTTCCTGTCGTCCTTCTAATGACCTGGTTATTCTTTATTCCAAAAAGAGAGTTTTCGTTTGAAGTCCTCAAACTTTTATTTCAAACGGCTTTCACTATGGATCAAAGTCAGCTCACCCGGTGCTGAAAAACGTGTCCCATCCAAAGGTTACTAATGGCTGAAAAGCAGGTAACAAGCCATTTCCAAAACGATTAAGAAAGGAAGGATGCAGCCTGGGGTTGTTTGGTAAAAATGGCTTTCCCTTGAATCTCGGAGCCGTAAATCCTGGTGAAGGCCATCATCTTGCCATTTCCCCCTGTGAGGAGCTGCTGTCTGGGGTGCTTGTGGGCGATCTCAGGTTCTCTCCTTGTCTGGAGAAGAGTTTACAAAGTGCTGATCTGCTCATTGGTTTTTCATTCCGCTACGATTGTCGGCTCTCTTTTTGATGGACCCCGTCTTCCGTTCGTCATATCTTTCCTGGAAATCTACCTGTGATGTTATTAATTTATTAATGGCGGCGGCGGTTTTATAAGACGTTTGTGGGTCATCACATCCCAAGCACCAGGGTTTCGGCAGGGTTCTTCCACGCCTTATCTAGCCTTGATAAAAGGAGTAGGGATATTATTAGTGGAGCAAGTTTATGCGCTCTACATGGGGCTGCCCTTGAAGAGTGTTCGAAGATTTCAGTTAGTCCAGAACGCAGCCGCGCGAGCGATAGTGGGTGTACCTAGGTACACCCACGTTACACCTATCCTCCATGAGCTGCACTGGCTTCCTATTGGTCTCCGGACTCGCTTCAAGGTGCTAGTCGTTACTTTTAAAGCTCTACATGGTATCGGGCCTGGCTACCTGAGAGACCGTCTCCTGCCAGTTACCTCCCAGAGGCCTATAAGATCGCACAGACTAGGCCTCCTCCGGATTCCATCTGCCGGTCAATGTCGGGCTGGCGACTCCCTGGGGGAGGGCCTTCTCTGTTGCTGCTCCGGCCCTCTGGAATGAGCTTCCTGTTGAGATCTGGACCCTTACTACCCTTCCGGCCTTCCGCAAGTGACCAAGAGCTGGCTGTTCGGCAGGCCTGGGGCTGTTGATTTTGTCCAGCCCATCCTAGTTGTGTGAATGTTGTGGACTCTTTTAATGTTGTTTTGTTTTTTTGAGTAGTTCAGAGAACTAGTAGTGGAATTTTGAGTAGTTAGGAGAACAAGTAGCGGAAATTTTGAGTAGTTCAGAGAACTAGTAGTGGAAATTTTGAGTAGTTCAGAGAACCAGTAGCAGAAATTTTGAGCATGTCGGCGGAACAATAGTGGAAATTTTGAGTAGTTCAGAGAACTAGTAGTTGGAAATTTTGATAGTTCAGAGAACTAGTAGTGGAAATTTTGAGTATTTCAGAGAACCGGTAGCAGAAATTTTGAGTAGTTCGGAGAACAAGTAGCGGGAATTTTGAGTAGTTCAGAGAACTAGTAGTGGAAATTTTGAGTAGTTCAGAGAACCAGTAGTAGAAATTTTGAGTGTTTGGAGAACTAGTAGTGGAAATTTGAGTAGTTCACAGAACAAGTAGCAGAAATTTTGAGTAGTTCAGAGAACATTAGTGGAAATTTTGAGCAGTTCAGAGAACCAGTAGTGGAAATTTGAGTAGTTTGGAGAACCGATCTAGCAGAAATTTTGATATTCGGTAGATCGATGAGAAACTAGTATGGAAATTTTGAGTAGTTCACCACAATAGCAGAAATTTGAGTAGTTCGGAGACAGTAGTGAAATTTTGAGTAGTTCAGAGAACCGGCTCGGAAATTTGGTATTGTGGAGAACCGGCAAATGCCACCTCTAGCTTGGCCCCAGAGTAGGGTGGGATTGAACGATTTGCAGTATCCTTCCCCTGCCACGCCGTCAAGCCATGCCCACCACGCCAACCCACAAGCACCGGTAGTAAAAAAGTTTGAATTTCACCACTGGCTACAGTTATTATAGATTCCAAGAAGTTGGAGAATTAGCACTACAGTCCTCCTCACGGTCTCCAGAAGCAAAGGTTACTGATTCAACAGATCTGCATCATCCTTCAGAACAATACAGGGGTTGAGGTCACAGATGCTACATGGGAATGTTCCATCCGTTTGTGTCTCCATTGCCCAAATGAACCTTCTCTGACTCCTTCCAAGAATGCAGGACTCACAGAATGAATCTTCCCGTCTTCCATACCCCAAATCCTCCTTTGCTTAGCTACGGATTTTCTTTTTTTTTGTGGGGAGGGATTCATTTTTAAAAATAGCTTCCACTTTTCGTTGTTCCATGTTGATTTATAAAATGTCTCAAGTAACGTGAGGCCCCTCAGGCTTCTGGGGCATCAGACCTGTGGCTTGCAGGGATTGGACAACATCTAGTCATGTTCATCACCGACATGAACCAGGCATGATCACCAACACGACTACCAATCAGGTCCAAATGATGATCAGTAAAAGCACATCACTACCCAGAGGGAGCTACAGAAGGAGGACAGCCCTTCCCCTTGGAGCAAGTTCGAAGGTCTAGGAATCTTGGAAGGTAAGTCTGAGAGAGAGACGACACTTCAGAAATAGGAAATATAAACAATACAAAGATAGGTAGTAGGTAGGTAGATAGATCATAGATGATAATTGGTGGATGGGATTGGATGGATGGAGAGATAGATGATGATGATGATGATATATAGATAGATATAGATAGATAGATAGATGATAGCTGATAGATCATATAGATAATAGATAGATCATATAGATAATAGAAGATAGATCGATAGATAGATAGATAGATAGATATATAGATAGATAGATAGATAGTAGATAGATGATAAGCAGAAACAATACGATTAGACAGCTAGTATAGATGATAGATAAATATAGATCATATAGATAAGAGATGATAGATCATAAATAAATAAATAGATGATATGTATATCATAGAGATAGATAGATCAGAGATAGATAGATAGAATAGATAGATAGATATAGATATAGATATATCATAGAGATAATAGATGATAGATTGATAGATAGAAAGATTATAAATAATAGCTATATAGATGATAGCTAGAGATAGCAAAGATAGATAGATAGAATAGATAGATATAGATAGATAGATACTAGATAGATAGATAGATTAGATAGATAGAGATAGAGATATAGATAGATATATAGATAAATAGATGATAGATAGATATAGATTATAAATAATAAATAGATGATAGATAGATAGAGATAGATAGATAGATAGATGATAGATAGATATAGATAGATAAGATAAATAGATATATATAGATAAGATATAGATGATAGTAGATAGATTATAAATAAATAATAGATGATAGATCATAAATAAATAGATGATAGATAGATAGATAGATTATAAATATAAATAGATGATAGATAGATAGATAGATATATAGATATATAGATAAATAATGATAATAGATAGATAGATTATAAATAATAGATGATATATAGATAATAGATAGATATAGATATAGATAGATCATATAGATAAATAGATGATAGATGTAGATATAGATAGATAAATCGATAGATGATGATAGATTATAAATAATAAATAGATGATAGATCATAAATAAATAAATAAATAGATGATAGATCATAAATAAATAAATAAATAGATGGTAGGTAGGTAGGTAATCATCATAGATAAATAGATAGAGATGTCTTAATGTGAGGAAATTATTTCCAATGATGCAATAACCATAGTTAAAGTGTCCCAAAGGGGCTTTGTTTCAAAAGGCACTGGATTTTCTTAGTAGTGGACCTTTTTTCAAGTAGTGTCAGATGCCACCTCAATACCCTTGCTACTGCTCTTTCGGGGACTCCTTTCAATGCCAATCTGCCCTGAACGTTGGGGCCAGATGGGAGCGGAAAATACTTGGGAGGAAGGAAAGCTCCCCCGCGTCTTTTCCCAGCACCATCAAGGTCAACTCCTTGGGAATGGAGTGCGGCTGCATTCCCTCCGTTGACCGGGTTCTAAAAAACATCTTTTTAAAATTTGTTTGGATATGAGGAGGCCAACTCTTGAGAGGCAACCTTCAGGAGAGACAAAAGTTACACTGGGGATTTTGGCGTGCGAATTTCAGTTCCGGCTTTGCTCTATTGCAGTGTTTCTCAACCATGGCAACTTGAAGATGTCCTGGACTTCAACTCCCAGAATTCCCCAGCCAGCATTCGCTGGCTGGGGAATTCTGGGAGTTGAAGTCCGGACAGTCTTCAAGTTGCCAAGGTTGAGAAACACTGTCCTAACCACTGCTGGGGAATTCTGGGACTGAAGTCCGGACATCTTCAAGTTGCCAAGGTTGAGAACACTGTCCTAACCACTGCTGGGAATTCTGGGACTTGAAGTCCAGACATCTTCAAGTTGCCACGGTTGAGAAACACTGCTCTATTGTATTTCACTTGGTTTCTAGTAAACTATACCTTCCTCAACCTGATGCCATTAAGGATCGTTCTTACTTAGAGCAATTGCCACCTTGCTTTCAGCTGAGGCTCTGCTCAAAGTGACGACAAATTACAGGCGGTGCCAAATACGATTGCAAGGATTGTGACAGGGGTACTGTTAGGACTCTACGGCGCCCATTTGACATTGCCACATGCCCCCCGCTCCCACCGTGTTCTGACCGAAGCGTCCCCAAAAAGCATGAACACAATTCCTGGTCTGACAAACCCCTTTATTAGGTGAATTCCTCTCCTTCACCTTCAGCAAAGGCCTAGCAAACAGTCTTTCAAAGGTGGATTTATGACCACAGAACCTTATCTGGCTTGGAGAGCTTGCCAGGCCAAGTATCTGTACAACTTGGCCAGGAGTCTCGGAGAGTCCCGAACCAATGAAGCGAACTCCTGCAAACTCCACTTTCGCTCCTCTTTTTATTTCCACTGGGAGGGGCCGTTCACCGTCCACCTGTGGCCTTCCTCCCAAGTCGACCCCTGTTGTTTAGATGTTCCCTTCATCTGGCAGCTCTGCGCATGCGCACACTGGGAACAGGCTCCAGCTGTTCCTCTGCCTCACTGATGTCTAGCTGGCATACGACCCCGGCCCCATTTCTGCCTCCGACGCAGAGCCCTCATCCGAGCCTTCCCCAGACTCCAGGACTGGCCCAGGTTCCTCCTCAACCTCCTCACTGTCTGACTCTGCTGGCCAGCTATGCTGACTGCTTGGCGGGCCACAACAGATTCAAGATGAGGCAGGTCTGACAAAAACATCCTTTGTTGAACCGGGGTGAGGCACAAAATATTAGTCCCATTTCCAAGACAAGGAAATTAAAACTTTTTAAATGCATGGTGTAAACCCAAGCAGATGCTTGGCTTACTTCCTCCTCTCTGCCCAAGATTCTGACGGGTGATTGATGGATTGGTTGATGTATGCCCAGCAGGGCTTCCAAACTACAACATTTCAATTGTTTTATGGACTGAAATCTCCAGAGCAAATGGATTGCTTTATTCTGTTTATTCTGTCTGTAAAGGCACTTTCAGCTGGGCAATAATTCGGTTTCACCTCCGCATAGCTCATATCCGTTGTGCCACGCAGCAGCAATCCGTGGAGATCATCTCACTGATAACTTAATTTATTTCAAGCAATAAAACCTATTTTACAGCCCTCGGTGTACTTTTCTAGAAGAAGCCAGAATAAATATCTCAACAATTCCTCGTTTGGTTTTCCTGAGTTCCTTCTCGCTAACACTGCATTTTCCTCCTTTTCGATTTGGATCACACTGTAGAAAAGTCGCTACCTCTTATTCATGTAGCACAGCGGCCCTCCAACTTTGGAGTGCTTCTCCGGAGGATGATTTTCTGCAGACTGGGGGGGGGGGGGCAACAGCAGGATGCCACATGTGTGCCACAGCCTGGTTCCTGTTGGATCATGGGCCCATGCCCCTCTGCAGCCTGGGGAATTGGGACCTGTGATATAGCATGAAAAGTCCGTTGATGTCACAAATGCGGAAGATGGTAACCCCAAAATGAACTCCTAGTAGGGAACTCAGTGGCAGAGAGCCTGAACTCTGCCGATTTAAGTTGGTTTCAGCTACTTCAAGAGCGAAATAACGGCGTTCCCCACCCCGTATCTGCTCCATTTTGAGAAAACATCTACGGGCCCAGTCGAGGCAATCAGAAAAAAAACCATAATGTTTCAGTTTAACTGATAATATATCAACACAGTCATGAGTTTAGAATAGGATAGAGTTGGAAGGGACCTTGGAGGTCTTCTAGTCCAATCCCCTGCCTAGGCAGGAAACCCCTACATCAATTCAGACAATGTTTATCCAACATCTTAAAAACTTCTAGTGTTGGAGCATTTACAGCTTCTGGAGGCAAATGGTTCCACTGATGAATTGTCCTCACTGTCAGGAAATTAAAAAATAAAAGCTTAGTTATGTAATTTAACAACCAGTTCTCTGCCCTAATGACCACCGATTGAACAACCGGTTGAATCAAACCAGCCCGACCCCACCACTGTCTGTGTGCATTAAGTTGGACTCAGAGATCCCAAGGACAGAGAAAGTGAGCGGCATGTTTTCTGAACATGAGAGCAACATGGGAGCCAGACTGAAACAGAAGTTTCCAGGTCAATGTCCTGGAAAGAGATAAGAAAGTGTTATCCTGAATATCCGCATTGTTAAAATTGCAAATGGGTTGTCCTTGACTTATAACCTTTCGTTTACAGTCACCGTTCAAAGCTACACCGCACTTCAAAAAAAAAAGTGATTTAGGATCGGTTTTCATACTTGCAACCATTCCAACGTCACTTGATCAAAATTCGGGCGCTTGGCAACTTTCTGGTATTTATGACGGTTGAAGTGTCCCAGGGCCACGTGATTCCCCTTTTACGACCTTCTGACAAGCCAAGTTAGCCAGAATCATGTAATGACTGTGTGGCTAACTTCAGAAGTGCGAGGGGGTTCCCTTAGCACCAGCGGCAAGAAGACTATAAAGTGGGGCTGTAAACTCACTTGTCTTGCTTAGCGACATCATTTTTGGAGGTCAATATTATGGTTGTAAATTGAGTGTCAAACCTGCAGCTAGGTTTCTTTTGGATTTTTGGCCTGCCGCACTTCTATCTACTATGCATTTTCTATTGTGGGAAAATGGGAAGGGGGGATTGTACGGAATTAGATGCTATGTAGCCATAAACAACATTCTTTCTAGAAAGCCAAGGTCGTCCTTTGCACCTCTGCACCTGACTGGAATTGGATGGGTGAACTGTCACATGGGATGGATTTGTGGGTGTGGGGGCAAGATCTTGAACTTTCAACTGGGTGGAGAAAACCGGGAAGCTTTCAGATTTGGGTTTTCCCAGATGTGCCAACATGGCTCTCTTCATAAATTGGAACTTTGAGCAATACTTTGCCTTGGACTCTGATTTAATTTTGGATGCTATTTGGAACCCTGATATTGAGGTCTACCTGTGTTCTATCTGAAGGGTTATGTGTGAACAGAGTGTTGCTGTGTCTGTGAGGATCCTAATTTAGACGTGGCTTTTCGTTACAGGAAATCCCAAGGTAGCTTGCTTGGCTTTCAGCTAAGAAGGTTTAGGCTCAATCAAGGTTATCGCTAAACCACGATATATGGCCGTGTCAAATGAACGTAGAGTCGTGTTACAACCAAGGGTGGCTTTTGTTTAATTGTGGCGGCTCGTATATGATTGCTGTCTTTTGTTGAACAGATTTACACACCTGGAAAACATTTGAAAAATCTTCACCTCAGGATTCCAACATGAGAAGCTTGAGGAGAATTTTGGAGGGGATTTAAAGACTTGATTAACGGAGCTCAAGGATTAAATATGGTCAAAGCGATGGGATGCAGACATCTGTATGAAGGCAAGAAGAAATATACAGGTCAGTGAACTTATTCTCCAAGTTGCTTTTTTCTTTCTCCAAACTTGGGCAACTTTACAACTTGTGGACTTCAACTCCCAGAATTCCCCACACCGGCTGAGGGATTTTGGGAGTTGAAGTCCACAAGTCTTAAAAGTTGCCAAGTTTGGAGAGCATCATTGTAGACCTTTGCTCTGTTACAATCTATAAGATGTTGTCTTCAAGTCAAAATGAAACTCAGTTCCATTATCTGCATCTGTACAAACTATGAACCACCATGAATTCATTTTATTAGGGTAATATCCTTAGTGGAACTTCAACTGAATGTAAATATAAGAGAGATCATTTATATCTGTCTACGTCACTGCAGTATAAGGTAAAGATAAAGGTTCCCCTCACACATATGTGCTAGTCGTTCCCGACTCTAGGGGGCGGTGCTCATCTCCATTTCAAAGCCGAAGAGCCAGCGCTGTCGAAAGACGTCTCCGTGGTCATGTGGCTGGCAAGACTCAACACCGAAGGCACATGGAACGCCATTTCCTTCCCACCAAAGGTGGTTCCTATTTTTCTACTTGCTTTTTTTACGTGCTTTCGAACTGCTAGGTTGGCAGAAGCTGGGAGAAGTCACGGGAGCTCACTCCGTTACATGGCGCTAGGGATTCGAACTACTGAACTGCCGACCTTTCTGATCGACAAACTTAGCGTCTTAGCCACTGAGCCACTGCATCCCTCATACACTGCAGTATATTTTACATTAATTTCATTGTTAGAAAACTGTTGAAGGCATTCACACTTGAGTCTCACAGTGGGATTTATTTTTAGCCTTTAGAGATCTAATAGCTGAAGGGGTCTTGGATTAATTTATGGAAATGTTAAATCACTTGATTTTAAAAACGCGAGAATGATGCGATTAAAGGTGCATAAAGGCCTCTGAGGTCTCCAGAAGATAACTTCTAGATAACTTTTTAAATGGGAAATGAGTCTTCTCCAACATTTGCTATGAAGGGCAGGATTTTCATAATTCCGTTATCCGCCATGTCAGATTTCTATCAATCATACTAAATCCTCTAAAAGTCTTTGAAGGACGTGTTTTTCCCTAGTTCAGGTACCCCGTTTCCCAAAAAATAAAACCTAACCAGAAAATAGGTCCTAGCATGATTTTTTGGGATGCTTGTAATATAATTCCTACCCCCAAAATAAGCCCCAGTTAAGATTGCCAGCATTTAGTACCGCATTTCCCTGAAAATAAGACCTAAGGAGAAAATAACCCCTAATGCATCTTTTGGAGCAAAAATTAATATAAGACCCAGTCTTATTTTCAGGGAAACACGGTAATAGCCAGCACTCCACACACACACACCAATATTTATAGAAGGACGGCAGCTCCAATCACGCTTTGCTCGCAGAAGCACGAAGCCGAAGGCACCAGCCTGAAGATAGCAAGTGGGACCTCGTCGAAACGTTGCCAAGATACTCTCAATCTTACACGGGAAAAGACCCGAATACGCCAAAACCTGCATCCATCCATCCATACATACATACATACATATAAAAGAGAGAGAGAGAGTTATATCTATCTATCTAGATATAGATATAGATATAGATATAGATATAGATATAGATATAGATGTAGATGTAGATGTAGATGTAGATGTAGATGTAGATGTAGGTGTAGGTGTAGGTGTAGGTGTAGGTGTAGGTGTAGGTGTAGAGGTATAGGTATAGGTATAGATGTAGGTGTACGTGTACGTGTAGGTGTAGATGTAGATGTAGATGTAGAGGTATAGGTATAGGTATAGGTCAGGGACGTGCAGTCACTAGAGGCAGGGGAGGCGTGGCCTCACCAGTCATGAGGAAAAGGAATTTTAAAGAATGTTTTAAAAATAATTAAAGCCAAGGTAGTTGCTACCAGATTCACAGTGACTTGGAACAGTGCTTTGTGTTAACCATAGGAGGAGGCCAGAGAAATAGGGGCCTCCTGTGCATAAGGAATTTTTCACCTTTTAAGAGATAACCAAGGGTTAAAATGCGAAGAATTCCTTATGCAAATGAGGCATGTATTCTCTCGCCTCCTGTAAAGGGCATTTTTAGAGGCTTTTTAGAGTTCTCTGGGAGCAACTAGCTCAGTCTGACAGAGCTCTGGCCTTTCATGAGGGGAGGGCAGGGCAGGGCAGGGAGAAGCAGAGTTGAAATCGTCTCTGAAACAGCTGGAAAAGGTGCGTGTGTGGGGAGGGGGGGAGGAATTCAAAAAGTTTGATCGGAAGGCAGCAGGGGAAGGCGGGGGTATGGCAGAGGAGCTGCTTTCAAGCCTTTGGAAAGTATATCCAATCCAACTTCTGTGTTTGTTTGAGAGTGAGGGAGGGAGGGAGGGAGAGAGGGAGGAAGTAGTGGGAGGGAGAAGAAAAAAAAAGTGAAAACTTATTTTGCAAGGGGGAAAAATGCTGTTGCTTTAAATCGGAACTGAACATGCCTGGCTGTGGAATTCTGGGAGTTGAAGTCCACAAGTCTAAAAAGTGCCTCACCAGGCCTAAAGCTGACCGCACGTCACTGGTATAGGTATAGCTATAGATTAGATATAGGTATAGATATAGATTAGATATAGATATAGATTAGATATAGATGTAGGTGTAGGTATAGATATAGATATAGATATAGATATATAGATTAGGTATAGGTATAGGTATAGGTATAGGTATAGGTATGTCCATAACAAGATTTCAAATTAATGATTGTGAAAGGGGAATTTGAACTTGGAACTCATTGTTGAAAAGCTTCCTGGTTTGATTATTCTATACAACAATGAACATTCTGAAAGTCAACATTTTGTCAAGGATTCTCGTTTGGTAGGTTTGTTTATCCAAATTAAATCGAGCTGATTGTTCACCAATTTCCTGGTTGTCAAGTTATTGTTATTCCCCTGTATAAAACAAAGACGAGAAACCTGACCTGGGGTTGTGTTGCGTTAAGCCAAACAACTAGCCGGCAAGCCATCACAACATCCAGTAAAGCTGTAAATATAGTCTTTAGAAAGTCTGCTTTTGAATCTGTTCCCAGAGCTTGTGGGAGAACCTAAACAACTCTTGTATGCACACAAGATTATTGGGTTTCACCTGCTGAATCATACCGTTCAAACAGAATGTGGTGGCGAAGATAATTTAACTGTTTCACTGACAAAAGGGTGACCGACAAAAGCACGCCCGACTAAACCGTGGTGACAAAACCGCGAGTTCTAATGAATGAGCGCTGAATCGTGCCGACAACAGTGCGGCGACAAGTGCACTGTAAACCTAAATGTAATGCTAACCCTAACCCTAACCCTAACCCTAACCCTAACCCTAACCCTAACCCTAACCCTAACCCTAACCCTAACCCTAACCCTAACCCTAACCCTAACCCTAAACATAACGCTAACCCTAACCCTAACCCTAACCCTAACCCTAACCCTAACCCTAACCCTAACCCTAACCCTAACCCTAACCCTAAACGTAACGCTAACCCTAACCCTATCCCTAAACCTAACCCTGAACCTAACCCTTACCTTAACTTAAATCGCCCTTCTGTCGATTAGCTGTTGTCGGCGTGTTGATGACGTCGCGGTTTTAGCGACGCGCTTTTGTCGGCGCGCTTTTGTCGGGTCATGAATTTAACCAACCTCGTGCCTTTTTCACAGAAGTCTGGCAGGGTCGTGCTTCATTTTTCCCCCTTCATTTTTCTTCAAGAGTGTGTGAGAACGGGTTGTGTCCTCCTTACTCACCTAAATCAGGGGTCCACAAGCTGTAGCCTATTCGCAACCGAGCTGCAAAAGCATCGAGTTGGCGTGTGAATCGAGCTGCATGCACATGTGCACATCAGCCCCCCACACACGTGGGCCAGTTTCCTTCTCCCACCCACACTGTACCACCCAGCCGGACAGGTTGGGGACCACTGGCCAAAGTGAATGAGTTATTGCAGTTCCTCCAGGGGTGGGTTTCAACCGGTTCGCGGCGGTCCCTGCGAACCGGTTGGTCACCGAACCCGGAAGTAAGTAACTTCCGGGAATGGCGAAGCCCCCCCCCCCGCGCGTGCCCGCACCCGTTCCTTACCCGGTTTTGACGAATTCTGCGCTTCCACGCATGCGCAGGACGCATACAGCGCCTGCGCGATCCTCCAGGAGCAGCTGGAGCATCGCACAGACGCTAGTATGCATGCGTGCGCCGTGCGCATGCACGCACGCACCGCACGCATGCGCGAGGATGCCGCACGCGTGCGCGAGAACGCCGCCAGCCTCGTTCCAACCGAACCGGTTGGAACGGGGCGAGAAACCCACCCCTGAGTTCCTCTGATCCTAAACTGGGAAGAGTTTGTCAAGTTATTTGTGAGGCATTGTTTGACAGAAATCTGATACCATTCCAGACAAATAACTATCTGATTATGGATGTTTCATCACTGGGGATTTTTAAGAAGAGACTGGACAGCCACCTGGACAAGACAAGGAATATTGTGATAGGAGTGATGGCAGCTGTACGGTGAGGAAGACCAGAAGTACTCAAAAACAGATCCCGCCAGACAAATCTTATTGCAACCTTCGACAAAGGGACAACATTAGTGGAGCAGAGAAATGCTGTGGATGCAATTTAGTTGGACTGCAGTAAGGCATTTGACAAAGTAGACCACAACCTTTTATTGGAGAAGATAGAAAAATGTGGGTTGGACAGCATCACCACCAGATGGATTCATAACTGGCTGACCAACCGCACTCAACATGTAGTCCTCAATGGAACTGCATCTACATGGAGGGAAGTATGTAGTGTAGGCCCAGGACTCTTCAACATCTTCATCAATGATTTGAATGAGGGGATAGATGGGGAACTTATCAAATTTGCAGTTGACAACAAGTTATCAGGAATCCCCAAACACTCAGAAAATAGGCTCAAGATATAGAAGGATCTTGACGGACTTGAACATTGGGCACTATCGAACAACATGAAATTCAATGGTGAAAAAAAGTTAGGTTCTACATTTAGGCAAGAAGAGATGCTTCTTGTCCTGCCTTTAGGTTTTTTGGAGAATAGGTTGACACCCCCCCCTTTTTTTGTGGCAGCCCCTCCAATATTGGAACCCTGCTATCATGTCACCTCTAGTCCTTCTTTCTCCTCCCAAGCAGTGATAGAGATACTCGAGGAGACGTTATCTGTGGTCCAGCTCATCTGCTCCAAGAAGAATTCTGCCATATGCTATAGGATAAACCAGGATACGCCAGGATAGAATCTGCTCGCTGTTTAGATCAGTTGATTCTCTGCGAATCACATTTTGGCTTTTCCAGGGCTACATTCAGTACTTTTCCATTAGTCTAGTTGTAGTTTATTAGTTTTGTATGCCGCCCACTCCCGAAGGACTCCAGGCGGCTTACAATAAAAAGGGAAAGGGGATAAATAAGACAATACAACAATTTAAAATACAACAACATTCATAATTAATCTACCTTGATGACTGCTTTGAGGGTCTTTCCTACAGTGCCTTGCCCATAGGGGGGGAAAAGTTGACGAATTCTCTTCCTCCAACCTATATTGTTATAGAGACTTAAAGATTGATTACTTTCATATCAGTCAAGTCCTCTGGAAGGAAATATAATTGGCTTCTTAATCTTTCCATTATAATGGCAAAAAAAAAGAGCCAAAATGCTGATTGTCACATTCTTGGCAGCAGTTGTGCCTGTAACAACTATGTTTGTATAACTGGGCTGGTTGTTTGTTTGTTTTATACGTTTGACTTCTTTGGCTATCTTTCTCCGAGTATTTATTTACACACATCCTGGTTTTTCATACGTTTTGATTGCATTTGATTGCATTCTCACATTGTTTTAGTTCTCATTGTAAACGTTTATAAATTGTAAATGTTTATACAGTATGTGTGTGTGTGTGTATGTATGTATGTATGTATGTATGTATATATATATATATATATATATGTATTATATGTTGTATTTCTGCTGATAAATAAATAAAGGGAGACTAGTATAGATCTATTTCAAGCTATTTAGCTCTCATCAACTAGCCATATCCCTACTGGGATTCGAACCTGTGCTATATTACATCTTAGGCAGTCGTCTTAGCCATTAAGCCACAAGTGTCCTCCTTATCAGCTGAAGCCAGGGAGGAAGGTATATATTTAGTGTCACAACCCCTTGGATGCCCCAATTATGGGAGCCGATTGACAGATTTTATATATATATATATATATGATAAGGAGGAGACCTGTGGCATAATGGCTAAGACGTTTGCCTAAGATGCAATACAGCACAGGTTCGAATCCCAGTAAGGGTATGGCTAGCTGATGAGAGCTAAATAGCTTGAAATAGATCTATACTAGTCTCCCTTTATTTATTTATCAGCGCAAATAAAACACACACACACACACACACACACACACACATATATATATATATATATGGTCTACCTCTACCTGTCCTAATGGAAAGTCCTATCAATTGTGACTGGCAAAAGGGAGCCACAGCAGACGGATGAAAGAGCCACATGCAGCTCCGGAGTCGCAGGTTGCTAACTCCTGGTATAGGCAGCATTTAAAGGTTGTAACTAAAGATAAAAAAATTGTCCAGCTCTTCCTTCTTAGATCAGGAAACAGGCCAAAATATTGCAAGCATTGTTGCTTTAGCATGTTTTTTTCCTCCCTTCTGCCAAGAAGTGCATAAACTATTCCTCAACCTGAAAATTCCCCTGGAGCTGTTTGCTCGTGAACTAAATAAACCTTCAAATGAAATATTGACAGAGTTCCAAAACAAAAGAAGGGGGGGGGGGAATCAAGTATTTCTTTCAAGTTCTTTCAAAACATTCAAAGCATTCACTTTAGAATGTTTTTCATCGGGTGTTATTCCAAAGCCATTTTATATCTCCAATGGTATTTTATTTTATTTTATTTTGCTTCTGATCATCTTTGAAAGTTATCGCGGGACACACAGAAGACTAAAAAATAATCTGGAACCGATTTATTTAAACTGTTTGGTAAAATGTCGTAATTTTGTGGTAGAGTATGGGGCACAAGTAGTCCTCAACTTACGACCACGTTTGAGCCCAAAATTTCTCTTGCTAAGCGAGACAGTTGTTAAGTGAGTTTTGCCCCGTTTTACCATTTGTCTGAAAATAAAATAAATCTGAATCATCATGAATCGTCACAAGTCTGAACCAGTTGCCAAGTGTCCGAATTTTGATCACTTGACCAAGGGGATGTTGCAACAGTCATAAGTGTAAAAAACATGTCACTCCCCCTCCCCCCCCGGGGCCCTCATAACTTTGAACGGTGGCTAAATGAACTGTTATAAGTCAAGGACTACCTGTATTTCCAGGTAAACATTTTTTTAAAAACTCAAAAAGCAGCCATGATAGTTTGACTGAAACCCTACCGTTTTTGTTTTGAATTTGTGTCCCATGTGCAACACACCTTAAAAATGGGTAGAGTTTTTAATCACCTTGCAGCGGCCATCTTTCCTTGATGCGCGTAAAGCAATAATTAAAAACCAACATTTCAATCCTCGGTCAGTAAAGAGAAGGGTGTTCTAATGGTGCAAGGAAAATAAAGATGTTGGCTTGTTGCAAGCCAAGTTTAGCAACCTAGTCATGCAGATTTTTTTTAAAATGAGCAATGGTGGATTATGGCAATGTTGGTGAACCTTTTCGGCACCGAATATCGAAACGGGAGCGCGTGGGGGGAGCGCATGGGGGGGGACACACCAGAAGAGCAGTTCTCCAATGTGCATGTGGGCACTGGGAAGTTTTTTGATGGTCCATCAAATCAAGAGAAATCATCCCTCTCCAACCAGTTGTTTGGTTACCTTTGGGTTACCGTTGCTTTTGGGGCTGTGGGTTAGGAGGGGAAGGGGCTCTTTGCCTGGCCAAATATGGCGGAGAGGGGATATCTATTCTCAAACCCACAGAGCAATAGCAGTTAGACTTATATACCGCTTCATAGGGCTGTCAGCCCTCTCTAAGCGGTTTACAGAGTCAGCATATCGCCCCCCACAATCTGGGTCCTCATTTTACCTACCTCGGAAGGATGGAAGGCTGAGTCAACCCTGAGCCGGTGAGATTTGAACCGCCGAGCTGCAGATAACAGTCAGCTGAAGTGGCCTGCAGTACTGCACCCTAACCTTCAGAGCAGATTTGGCTTTGCGGATTTGCATTTCAAATCAGCTCTTCTGATTGTTTATGGACAATGTTTCTGCTTTAAGATACCGGGACTTCAACTCCCAGAATTCCCCAACCAGCCTGGCAGTTGAATTCTGGGAGTTGAAGTCCATACATCTTAAAATGGCCAAGACTAAGAAAAGGAGGAGGATTATTTTCAGCGTGGGATGTCTGACTCTTTTATTCATAACAAGATTCATGGTCTCTGCAGAAACATGGAACCGTTTGGTGGCCATTTTAGAGCCGTGATGAGGCAGTGGTTAGAATGCAGCATTGCAGGCTAACTCTGCCCACTGCCAGCTGTTCGATCCTGATCGGCTCAAGATTGACTCAGCCTTCTGTCCTTCCGAGGTGGGTCAAATGAGGACCCAGATTGTTGGAGGCAAGAGGCTGACTCTGTAAACCACTTAGAGTGGGCTAGAAAAGCCCCATGAAGCGGTATATGTGCTATAGCTCTTCTCCTCCTCCTCCTCCTCCTCCTCCTCCTCCTCCTCCTCCTCCTCCTCCAATTTCTTCCCCTCTTCCTCCTCCTCTTCTTCTTCCTCCTCCTCCTCCTCTAATAATTTCTCCTCCTCCTCCTCCTCCTCCTCCTCCTCCTCCTCCTCCTCCTCCTTCTTCTTCTCCTCCTCCTCCTCCCCCCCTCCTCCTCCTTATGTTTATCTTCTTCATAGTATTTTCTCCATATCCTTTCAAACTTTCCATGACTCTTTTGGAAGTGTGCATACATTTCTCTTCTAGCAATGTAGTGTAAGAGATAATTTGAGAATTCCTAGCAAATTCTTTGTTTTAAGCATAGTTGGCGAGAGTTAGCATTTTTGCCACTACATAAATAAAAAGGATTAAGATATAATACCTACAGAAGAAATAATGGCAATAATCTTAATCCAGATGAGGTTTTTTTTATTTATTAAAATTGATTCAGGGATTTATTACACCCTGTGGCTCTAAAACAATTCAATGCAATCTATCCATTTTGGTTAACAACCCATATTGATGATTTTCTGTAAGATTTATGGGTAACATCAATTTCCTTGAGGTTATAATGCAATCATAATCAACGTAAGCGAGAAATTCCTTTGTAGTTTCTGAAACGGAACCCTTTTCTTGAGATAAAATGAAATTAATTGCGCCTTTTAAAGCTGTGTTAAACATTAATTGTAATTAGTGCTTCCTTCTTGTTTGTTCTATAACTATATACTTAATTTATAAGGACATTATAATTATTCAGGAGGGATGCAGTGGCTCAGTGGCTAAGACGCTGAGTTTATCAATCAGACGTTTGGCAGTTTAGCGGTTCGAATCCCTAGCGCCATGTAATTGAGTGAGCTCCCATTACTTGTTCCAGCTTCCGCCAGCCAACAGTTTGAAAGCAGGTAAAAATGCAAGTAGAAAAATAGGAACCACCTTTGGTGGGAAGGGAACAGCGTTCCGTGCGCCTTCGGTGTTGAGTCATGCCGGCCACATGACCACGGAGACGTCTTCGGACAGCGCTGGCTTTTTTGCTTTGAAACGGAGATGAGCACCGCCCCCTAGAGTCAGGAACAACTAGCACACATGCGCGAGGTGGAACCTTTACCTTTACCTTATAATCATTCACATTCTGAATTTTGTACAATTTTATTTGGGGTTCCTTATTCCATTAAGTAATTACTCAGTTCGTTTTGAATTCCTGTTGTATTTTGCACGCGGTTAGAAGTAAGTTATTATTATTTTTACAAATCAGAACCTGCCTGATTTTAATGGTCTAGGGAAAAAAAATTGTAAAAACAAATCTGAGGCATACTCTGAGTGGGTTATCCGGCTTCTAAAATGTTGTACTTGGGCATTTAAAAGCATCAAGTGATTTATCCTAAGGCTTTTAGCAATTATGTGTAATCATAGTAGACAGGATTGAAACTCCGTGACAAGTTATAGGTGAGTTTGTGGTGGTTTCACAATCACTCAACCGGAATTTTAATCTGAATGAATACTTGGGCTCTTTCCCCCTATTTTAAAAACTAATGCAAATATTATTATTATTTTGCTTCGTCACACAGTCAGCCAGCTGTTCAGACTACTGAATTTTTTTTTAATCTTCCTATTGCTTGGTTAATTGTTTTGGCTGTCAGGAAATTCCTCCTTAGTTCTAAGTTGCTTCGCTCCTTGATTAGAATACAATACAATAACAGAGTTGGAAGGGACCTTGGAGGTCTTCTAGTCCAACCCCCTGCCTAGACAGAAAACCCTATAGCATTTCAGACAAATGGTTATCCAACATCTTCTTTAAAAACTTCCAGTGTTGGAGCATTCACAACCTCTGGAGGCAAGTTGTTCCACTGATTATAAGGAGATAAATTTCTACTTATTTCTAGGTGGCTTCTCTCCTTGATGAGTTTCCACCCATTGCTTCTTGTTCTACCCTCAAGTGCTTTGGAGAATAATTTGACTCCCTCTTCTTTGTGGGAGATATTGGAAGGCTGCTATCATGTCTCCTCTGGTCCTTCTTTTCATTAAACTAGACCTACCCAGTTCCTGCAACCGTTCGTCATATGTTTTAGCCTCCAGTCCCCTAATCATCTTTGTTGCTCTTCTCTGCACTCTTTCTAGAGTCTCCACATCGTGGTGACCAAAACTGAATACAGTATTCCAAGTGTGGCCTTACCAAGGCCTTATAAAGTGGTATTAACACTTCATGATATCTTAATTTCATCCCCCTGTTGATGCAGCCTAGAACTGTGTTGGCTTTTTTGGCAGCTGCTGCACACGGCTGGCTCCTATTTAAATGCTTGTCCACTAGGACTCCAAGATCCCTCTCACACTTACTGCTATTGAGCAAGGTACCACCTATACTGTACCTGTGCGTTTGATTTTTCTTGCCTAAATGTAGAACCTTCCTTTTTTTCACCCTTGAATTCCATCCTGTCAGCCGTGGTCCTTCTTTTCTCCAGATTAGACATTCTGACTTCCTGTGTTCTTCATGTGTTTTAGTCTTCAGTTCTTTGAGCATCTCTGCTGCTCTTCTTTGCACTTTTTCCAAAGTCTCAACATCTTTTTTGCAATGGGGTGACCAAAATTGGATGCAGGGTTCCAGGCGTGGCCTTGCTAAGGCTTTGTAAAGCGGCACTGATATACTTCATGCGATTTTGATTCTATGCCTCTGTTTCAGAGATTGTATTCAGCAGGTTCTGACCAGTTCTGGAGAACCAGTAGTGGAAATTTTGAGTAGTTCGGAGAACCGGTAAATGCCACCTCTGGCTGGCCCCGCCCCATCTATTCTCTGCCTCCCCAGCTGATTGGGAGGAAATGGGGGGTTTTCAGTAACCTTCCCCTACTACTCCCACCAAGCCATGCCCACCAAGCCATGCCCACCAAGCCATGCCCACCAATCCACGCCAATAGAACTGGTAGTAGAAATTTTTGAATCCCACCACTGTCTATAAGCTCAAGAGCTTGGACTGAAGGCCAACAGGTCTCTTCCGTTGCTGTCCAGTAGAGTTGGAAGGGGCCTTACAGGTCATCTAGTCCAACCCCCTGCTCAAGCAGGAGACCCTGCACCATTTCTGACAAATGGCAGTCCAGTCTCTTCTTGAAAGTCTCCAGTGACGAAGCTCCCACAACTTCCAAGGGCAACTTCTGTTCCATTGGTTGGCTGCTAGCAGACTTTCTGCTTAAGGACTAACTTTCAACCTTCCACGACTCCACTGTTTTTACTTTTTCACGCATCCAGGAATGGAGTGTTGCCATTTTTTATTGCCTCCGCGCAGGAGGCTGCAATGTTCATTAAGGTGTCACTTCAGGTTTTCCTCCCTGATTCATGACTATCTGTTCAGATCCTGCTAATAGATAGGTGAAGCTTACATTCCTAAGTGTGAGCCAGCGTGCTTCCTTTTACATAATATCATACCTGCTTGCGTGACCTGTTTCCATCAGGCACATCATATAGTTCCAGGTAATAATCATGTTTTTCAGGACTCCAGGACTATTGCAATGTGCAAGCTTACAGTATATAATCGTGCCAAATGTATTACAGCACGCTTGGAAGAACCATTCCAACAACGGCAAATTAATCCAAACTAGGAACAAAAGTCAGGGGTTTTTGGAAAGTACCTTAACCATGTTAAGCCAAGGTTGCGCAGTGGTTAAATGCAGCACTGCAGGCTACTTCAGCTGACTGCTAGTTCTGCAGTTCGGCTGTTCAAATCTCACCGGCTCAGGGTTGACTCAGCCTTCCATCCTTCCGAGGTGGGTAAAATGAGGACCCGGATTGTTGTTGGGGGCAATATGCCGACTCTGTAAACCGCTTAGAGAGGGCTGAAAGCCCCATGAAGCGGTATATAAGTCTAACTGCTATATTGCTATGTTTATTTTTCTGATGATGTTTTATGTGTCTGCAACAACGCTGAAAAACCTCTGGAATAGTAGGTGGGAATTCTAGTGCTTGAAGTTAAGAGGAATTGATAACTGCATGTCAGGTGTAGTAAGTAACTTGACTGATACTCTTTATACAGCAGTCACCTGCTGGTGGACCGTGAGAAAATTTTGGTGGTCTGTAGAAAAAATATTTGCATTTCTTTATACTGCACTAAATCCGGGGTCCTCAAACTACGGCCCCTGGGACGGATACGTGCGATGGATGCTTGTGTTGCTGCAGAGAGTCTCCCCCACCGGGGTCTTTTTGTGGAGGTCGGAGGGGGGCAGAAATTGGGGTCTGCTTCGGCCTCCTGGTGGGGGGCTTTGGGCGAATGCTGGAGGGAAGCACCGCTGGTGGTGAAGAGCCGGAGGGCCTCGTTCCAGTGGGACTGTTATCATGGCCTGGAACTGGCTGACTATCTCAGCCCATTGAGCCTCCAGGCGCCGGCACCTGGTTTTGCACTCCCGCAGGTCTTCCCTCTGCCTGGAAAGCCTATGCTCCTAGTCCTCAGTGAGGTGCTTCTGCTGAGCCTCCTTCTCAGTCCGATCCAATTTGAACTGAGCTGTTTTGCCAACTCTTTCTCCTGGAGGCTGCTTAGCTCCAGCAACTGCTTCCTGTTGGGGCCCTAAAGAGCCCAGGCGTACGAGGAGTGCGTTGGGAGGGGAGGTGCAAATAGAGGCTGGCAAGGCGCCCCTCAATGTGAGTGACATTGAGTTGGCCACACCCACCCAGTCACATGGCCCCCTGGCCACGCCCACCCAGCGGGTCATTAGGCAGATCATATTAGTGGTCCGCGGGATTGAAAATTATGAATTTAGTGGTCCCGGAGGTCCGAAAGGTTTGGGACCCCTGCTTTAGTAAGCACGAATAACAGAAGAAGAAAGTCCAATAAACAGACAAACAATCACAAATGTTTGTCTGTTTATTGCATCTGAAGGTCATAAAGCAGAATACAGACTGATCAGGTTTTGGTGTGTGTCTGTGTGTTTGTGTGTGTGTGTGTGTGTGTGTTAGATCTTTGTGGTGAAAAAGACCTAGAAGACTCTTGCCAACATGTGCAAGAGAAAACGATGGAAGTACAAGTAGCCCCTGACTTACAACAGTTCGCTTAATGACCACTCAAAGTTACGACGGCTCTGAAAAAACTAACTTATGACCACTTTTCACAGTTACGACCTTCGCAGAATCCCCTTGGTTGCATGACCCAAATTTAAATGCTGGGCAACCGGTTCATACTTAACGACCGTTGTGTTCCCACGTGATCCGCTTTTGCGACCGCCCGATAAGCAAACTCAAGTGGGAAACCAGATTCAATTTAACAACCGGGATACTCACTTATCAACCGCCGTGATTCACTTAACAAGTGTGGCAAAAGAAAGCTCGTAAAATAAGAGAGTTAAATGACAAACGTTAGTACCAATATTATGAAAATAATGATGCTTAATGTTATTACTGTATTTTTGTTAGAAGATACGTAGGTGAAGAGGGAAGTATGGAGTTTTATAAGGTTCTAAGTATTCAGCGTATTACAATTTAGGGAAGAACGTTGCACAGAAATATTTGCACCCAGATGACACGCTGCTCGCGGGAAGATGGAATGTTTATATTTTTAAAATTGAAAACAGATAAAAAAACTTTATATATGCTAAAATGAGACAAAACTCACTTAACACACATATCACTTAACGGCAGAAATGTTGGCCTCAATTGTGCTTGTAAGCCGAGGACTATCTATGGATTGGCTACCTCCATGGACTACAGATTGACTTTAAAAAGGCCTTTGTGTTATCTCCCCTATATATTGGCACGATCAAAACAATAATCTTAACTGGAAATTGACCTGTGGTCTCAATTTTTTTTTCCACCTGTCAGCTGGGTCCTTGCAGAATTTTCTTAGAAGACTTTTAGCTTCAAATTTTAGATTTTCTGATGGGTCAGAAAAAAAAAACCATCTCCTGTCCAAGGCCAATACTCGTATTTACAGAATAAACAATATTGGCAGAAAGAGAGTAGCGTTAGGGAAACAAGCGTGTTTCAGATAGATACAGATTAACAGAGTTAGAAGGGACCTTGTAGGTCATCTAGTCTAACCCTCAGCCCAAGCAGGAGACCCTATACCTTTTCTGGATAAATGGCAGTCCAGTCTCTTCTTGAAAAGTTCCAGTGATGAAGCTCCCACCACTTATAACAGAATAATAACAGACTAATATATTTGGAAGGGACCTTGTAGGTCATCCAATAGCAATAGCAATAGCAATAGCAGTAGACTTATATACCGCTTCATAGGCCTTTCAGGCCTCTCTAAGCGGTTTACAGAGAGTCAGCATATTGCCCCCAACAATCTGGGTCCTCATTTTACCCACCTCGGAAGGATGGAAGGCTGAGTCAACCCTGAGCCGGTGAGATTTGAACCGCTGACCTGCTGATCTAGCAGTAGCCTGCAGTGCTGCATTTAACCACTGTGCCACCTTGGCTCATCCAGTCTAACCCCCTGCCCAAGCTGGAGACCCTACACCACTTCTGACAGAGAGCAGTCCAGTGTCTTCTTGAAAGCCTCCAGTGATGAAGCTCCCACAGTTTCTGAAGGCAATTTCTGTTCCATGGGTTGATTCTTCTCACTGTTGGAAAGTTGAATCTCTCCTTGGCCAGTTTCCATCCATTCTTCCTTCTCTGGCCTTCGGGGGCTTTGGAGAATAGCTTGGCCCCCTTCCTCCTCTCTGTGGCAGACCCTCAAGTGTGGAAGACTTGTCTCCTGTCTCCCCTGGTCCTTCTCTTCTCTAGACTAGCCATGTTTCTTAACACCTCCTCTCATCCTTTATTTGAGGGTTGAGAAAGAGTTACAAAACTGGTGACCAAGCTATCATTCTCAGATCTCTATGCTGTTTAAGGCTGGTGTTTGTTAGAGCAATTAACCAGTGGAACGGGTTGCCTCCAGAAGTTGTGGGCGACCTGACACTGGAGCTTTTAAAGAAGAGTTTGGACAACCATTTGTCTGAAATGGTTTCCTGCTTGAGCAGAGGGTTGGACTAGAAGACCTCTGAGGTCCCTTCCAATTCTGTTATTCGCTTATATTGGTTTGATTTGGGTTTTTGTTGTAACCTTCAATTGGGCATAGCAGTACATGATAGAACCACAGTGTTGGAATCAACGTATCTTGAACCGGCCAACTTACAAAATGGACCCAAAATCCAGGACTCCCGTGACGTTAAAATTTGGAGAAATTTGGGGCGTTTCAGTGCTGCCCCAATCCACCAGGTCATGTGATTTCCATTTAATAGAATAACAGAATAAGAGAGTTGGAAGGGACCTTGGAGGTCTTCTAGTCCAACCCCCTGCTCAGGCTGGAGACCCAACACCACTTCAGACAAATGATTATCCAACATCTTTTATATATGTGTGTGTGTGTGTGTGTGTGTGTGTGTGTGTTTGTGTGTTGTATTTGTGCTGATAAATAAATAAAGGGAGACTAGTATAGATCTATTTCAAGCTATTTAGCTGTCATCAGCTAGCCATACCCTTACTGGGATACGAACCAGTACCAATACCCTTATTGGGTTTCTGTCTGGATGGTCTCTTGTGACGAGCCGATAGACAGAGAAAGGAAGCAGTAGGCTTTCTCCCATATTTGGGCATACCAGGGGTTGTGACACTAAATACACATACATACATACATACATACATACATACATACAGGGTTTTTTTTTGGGTTACATAATAAAAGATTCTTTTGTGAACAGACTGTTTTCCAGCTTCCCCTTTTAACATTCCCAGAATAGCAGTAGACTTATAGCAATAGCAGTAGACTTATATACCGCTTCATAGGCCTTTCAGGCCTCTCTAAGCGGTTTACAGAGAGTCAGCATATTGCCCCCAACAATCTGGGTCCTCATTTTACCCACCTCGGAAGGATGGAAGGCTGAGTCAACCCTGAGCCGGTGAGATTTGAACCGCTGACCTGCTGATCTAGCAGTAGCCTGCAGTGCTGCATTTAACCACTGCGCCACCTTGGCTCTTAAAATATAATCCATTTTATATATATAGATATTTTCCATTTTCCAATCTTAGCCGTATTCCTTTTCTTCTCCTGTTTTCCAATGTCTACTTTTTAACGTATATAATTTCCCCTTCTCTTTAAAAACAAATCACATTTCTTTTTCATCTATTTTCCATTAACAACTTATGTCTTCAATTTCACATTTTACGTACTCAGCATTTAACATAATTACTTAACCCTTTTAAAATTCCCACACATCTTAACGAAAGCCTATTATTACTTTGATTACAATATTTCATTTCATCCTACGAGATCGTATCATTCTACCATCCTCCTGTTCTTAGATTGTTCTTTTCTCTTTTTCTTCTTTTTATGCATCTTTTCTTCTGTATTTTTCCTCTCACTTTCCGATAATTTGTTTGGATATCTCTCCCCCCATCTTTCTCTTTCCCATCTCCCGTTATTTCTCCCTTTTGTTTTTGGCTAATTTCTTTTTTCCGGATATCGTTTTCCACTTTTCTTCTCTGCTCCCTTTGTGTCTATAAATCTCTCTAATCTTACCCCATTGAGTTTTATTTTCCATTTCTACTTTATTTGTTTCTTGTTCATTTATGTTACTTGTCTGTTCCCCTCCTGTCTCCGATTTCCCCGTTTTGTCTGGTTCCAACATCTTCTTAAAAACCTCCAGTGTACTGTCAGGAAGTTTCTTGATTACTTAGTTCTTGATTACTTCTCTCCTTGATCAGTTGTAAGCCGAGGACTACTATAAACCAGATTGGAGATATTTCTCCTGCCTAAAATGTCTAGCTGGTGATTTATTTATTTTTCACGGAACCCAAACGGTCCCACATGCTCCTTCAGGAAGAGCTTACGAGAACATCATCTGAACTTCCTCACAGTCTCTGAACAATGACACATGCAAATAAAATCCTTGGATATTTGATATATTTGACTGGGCCCTGCTAAGCACCAACGGAGCCTTCTTAAGCCTTAAAAATGTTGAAAGAATGACTACCTCAAGTGCCTAACTTCTCATCCCCCTGTGCTGGCAAACCTTGTAGCTCCGGATACTTAACTCCTTATTCAGATCGTTCTTGGATTTCCGTGGCATCACAGGTATGATGTGCCTTCAGTTAGTCTCTTTATTGCAGACAAGAAATAAATAAGAAAAGTTTATACCCTTGTCTTCCGTAGAAGCTAAAGCTTGTACATATGGATTTATGGTTTTGAATACTTGGCTGTTCGGCTGATGCCCTTGGAAGGCACCTGAGATTAGATTAGATTAACAGAGTTGGGAGGGTCCTTGGAGGTCATCTAGTCCAACCCCCCCACCCTACACTGTTTCTGACAGATGTCCAGTCTCTTCTTGAAAGCCTCCAGGGATGAAGCTCCCACAACTTCTAAATAACAGAATAATAACAGACTAATGTATTTGGAAAGGACGTCGTGGGTCATCTAGTCCAACCCCCTGCTCATGCAGGAGACCCGACACCATTTCTGACAGATGGCAATCCAGTCTCTTCTTGAAAGCCTCCAGGGATGAAGCCCTCACAACTTCCAAAGGCAACTTCTGTTCCACGTGTTGATCGTTCTCAAGAACAATCAATCAGAAAATTTCTCCTTATTTCCAGGTTGAATCTCTCCTTGGTCAGTTTCCATCGATTATTCCTTGCCTGGACTTCAGGTGCTTTGGCAAATGGCTTGAGCCCCCCGCCCCTCTCTGTAATATACATTTATTTATCTCGTAAATAAAATAAAGACTCCCTTTTCTGCTAGAAGTGGAAACGCAACTGCAAGGCCCAAAATCAAGAACTTTTCTGCTAATAGTGCTTATATTTAACAGATCCCCTCCCTTCCTCTCTGCGTCCCTCTTAATAATACTTCAATAGCTGGATTGATTCCTTTAGCAAAGCCAAATTCAGAACAATGTTTTATTCATTTAGGTGCCAAGCGTATAAAATTCTGGATCGGGAATCTGTCAAGCTACTGTAACCCCATCTCATTTCTAAGGGCGCCGAAGCCCATCAATAACATGGAACAATATATATTTTTGTTAAAGGCTGTTCGGCTTGCCCAACAATTCTTAATTCTCGGGTGGTCATTGGATACTGCTAAACTAAGATAATGGGTATAGAAGTGTAGCGATAATATCTCTTTACAGGAATCAGAAGGAAACTGGAGAGAAGCGTATACGCTACTTTGAACCTTGGGTTGAAAGCCTCCTTCGTTCCCGAACTTCTGGTTTGTGCGTTAAGCAGTTTTTCACCCTCCAGAGCCCTTCGGAGGGACATCTGTGGCATGCATGCCACAGGTTCCCTCTCACAGTTCTATGCTCCGGTCGATGTCAGCTGCCATGTTCGTTGGTGGGTTCCACCACAAAACCGCGGTAGACAAAAGCGCGCTCGACGAAAGCGCGTACGTGACGTCATCACAGCGCGACGAAAACATCGCGCTGTGAGCGGTAAATTTAAAATTAAAGAGAAAACCTTACCCTAACCCCCCCAAACCTAACTCTAAACCTAACCCTAAACCTAACCCTTAACCTAACCCTAAACCTAACCCTAAACCTAACCCTTAACCTAACGCTAAACCTAACGCTAACCCTTAACCTAACGCTAACCCTAACCCTAAACCTAACCCTTACCTTTATGTGAATCGGCTTGCTTTAATTTTATTTTAATTTCAATTTAATTTATTTTTAATTTTTTTCGTCGCACTGCTGATGACGTCAGGTACGCGCTTTCGTCGAGCGCGCTTTTGTCTACCGCGGTTTTGACGGGTCACGCGTTGGTGGCCTGGTTTCCTTTTACCGCTGCGTCTTCCAAACACAATTTCTTTCTCTAGTGAACTCCCCCACGTGACATGGTTAAAAAAACAAGGGAGATTTTGTAATTTTGTGATTTTTTTTTTTGCCTTCTGGTGACCCGTCCGATGCTACGCGGCCCAGAACTTGCGTGTTCGTCACCTGTGTTGTCCGAGGATGTTTGACTGATGCTTAAATCGCCCCGATTCTTGATTTCTTTACCCACTTAAGCTGCAAAGGAGGCATTTGACAGAGGAGGAAACGGTGCGTTTGCCTAATAACTGTTTTGTTAAATATGAGCCAGCCGTGCGCAGCGGCAGCCAAAAAAGCCAATGCAATCCTAAGCTGCATTAACAGAGGGCTACAATCAAGATCAAGGAAGGTCCTAATAATACTCTATAACGCCTTAGTAAGGCCACACCTAGAATCCTGCATCCAGTTTTGGTTGCCACACTATAAAAATAGCAATAGCAATAGCAATAGCAGTTAGACTTATATACCGCTTCATAGGGCTTTCAGCCCTCTCTAAGCGGTTTACAGAGTCAGCATATTGCCCCCAACAACAATCCGGGTCCTCATTTCACCCACCTCGGAAGGATGGAAGGCTGAGTCAACCTTGAGCCGGCGAGATTTGAACAGCCGAACTGCAGAACTGCAGTCAGCTGAAGTAGCCTGCAGTGCTGCACTCTAACCACTGTGCCACCTTGAAACTTTAGAAAGAGTGCAGAGAAGAGCAACCAGGATGATGAGGGGACTGGAGGCTAAAACATAAGATGAACGGTTGCAGGAACTGGGCCTGGCTAGTCTAGGGAAGAGAAGGACCAGGGGAGACAGGAGAGCATCTTCCAATATTTGAGGGGCTGCCACAGAGAGGAGGAAGGGGGTCAAGCTTCCTCCTGAAGAGCCGAGGTGGCGCAGTGGTTAAATGCAGCACTGCAGGCTACTTCAGCTGACTGCAGTTCTGCAGTTCGGCTGTTCAAATCTCGCCGGCTCAAGGTTGACTCAGCCTTCCATCCTTCCGAGGTGGGTGAAATGAGGACCCGGATTGTTGTTGGGGGCAATATGCTGACTCTGTAAACCGCTTAGAGAGGGCTGAAAGACCTATGAAGAGGTATATAAGTCTAACTGCTATTGCTATTGCTATTGCTAAGCTATTCTCCAAAGCACCTGAAGGCCAGACAAGGAATCATGGATGGAAACTGACCAAGGAGAGATTCAACCTGGAAATAAGGAGGAATTTTCTGACAGTGAGAACCATCAACCCATGGAACAGAAGTTGCCTTTGGAAGTTGTGTGAGCTTCATCACTGGAGGCTTTCAAGAAGAGACTTGACTGGCCTCTGTCAGAAATGGTGTAAGGTCTCCTGCTTGGGCGGGGCAGGGGGTTGGACTAGATGACCTACAAGGTCCCCTCTGACTCTGTTAATCTATATCTGTATCTATATGGCTGCCCACCTCGCTCTCACTGACTCCGGGCACTTTCAGATCATCCTTGATTTACGACAGTTCATGTAGTCACCATTCAAAGTTACAACGTCACTGAAAAAAAGGGGCAGGGCCGTTTTCAGGGTTAACATTTCGGAGGGTTGACAACCGACTCATATTTATGACGGTCGCAATGTCCTGGGGTCACGTGAGTCCCCTTTTGTGACCTTCTGACTATCAAAGCCAATGGAGAAGCTGGATTCACTTAACAAACGTGTTACTCACTTAACAGCTGCAAGGATTCTTCCAACATACATGATTTATGTATGTACTTAACATTTATAAGCATGGTTTCCTTGTATTCTAATCTTCCCACTTTTATCAATATTCATCTCTCTCATATATATATATATATATATATATATATATATATATATATATATATATATATATATATATATATATAGTATTTGTGCTGATAAATAAATAAAGGGAGACTAGTATAGATCTATTTCAAGCTATTTAGCTCTCATCAGCTAGCCATTAGAACCTGAGCTGTATTACATATTAGGCAGTTGTGTTAACCACTAAGCCACGAGGTTCTCCTCCTTTATCAGCTGAGCCAGGGAAATAGGTATGTGTTTAGTGTCACAACCCCTGGTATGCTCAAATATATATAATCCTTTGTCTTTTCCCGTCAATTCAGTTAGTCTTACATATCATTGCTAAACACTTTTTTTTTGTCTTCAATGAATTACTGTTAATTCATCTTAACAAATCAATCACTTATCCCAGTATCTTTGCTTATTCCCACTTCAACAATATTATTGTCTTTACATAATTCTTTATCATTTCTTATTCAATTTTTGCACATAGTTAACATCACTGTGAGCCTTTTATTTCTTCTTTTTTTTTACAGTTTTTCCAGTTGTTTACTGTATTTCTTCTCCCCTAAAAATATCCCACCAATTCCCCTTCCCCAATCATTAACATTTTAAATTCCCAGCATTAGATTACATTCAAAATTAATATTATTAAATTGTCTACTTTCACATTCCCATCTACGGATCTACCTTATTATATATATTTACTGATATTTAACAGTGAATGATTCACTTAAGAACTGTGGCCAGGAAACTGTTCGAATGGAGCAAAACTCCCTTAACAAATTTCTCACTGAGCCACGTAAGTTTTAGCGCTCAATTGTGTTGAAATTTGAGGACTACCTGTGCCAAGTGTGAAATATTGCCTCCCGCTGTTTTTTTTCCAACTTCAAATTGAGTTGGTCTGATCCTCTTGGAGATCAGGCTGCAATCAGGGAATTTCACCTGGGACAGATGCCAATGTCCTACTGGAATTAAAACGTTTCTTGGTAAGGGTGAGCCAAATCTTACATATATAATGAATCAAGTCAAGATGTATTTACTGGCATGGGGATTTCAAAATTTCACAATTTCCTTGTTCCGTTCTCCAGCTCGGAACAATTGGCATTCAAGAAGGCAATGCCACCACCACCACCCCCCGCAAAAAAAAAACTCAAGGAGTTTCTCTGCACACACCCCCATACAAGATGGCTAATTGGTGGCTTATTGTTGTTAGTTGAGAAGCTGTGCCAGCTTTCCCAAGGTTAACATTTTGCAATTTTTCATTTATAGTTTCTTGCTTTTTTCTGAATGTCTCATAAAACTCACTGCTGTTTTGAGTGCTGCCATCCAATGCTGAATAAACCTATGGAAGGATTCGTAATTTCTGGTTGAAATGCTGGAATGTCCTATTAGTATTTGTTGTTAGTTGCAAAGTCGTGTCCGACCCATCGTGACCCCATGGACCACATTCCTCCAGGCCTTCCTGTCCTCTCCCATCCTCTGGAGTCCATTGAAGCTCACGCCGGCTGCTTCGGTGACTCCATCCAGCCACCTCCTTCTCTGCCGTCCCCTTCTTCTTCTTTTGCCCTCCATCCTTCCCAGCATGAGGCTCTTCTCCAGGGAGTCCTTCTTCCTTCTCATTAGGTGGCCAAAGTCCTTGAGTTTCCTCTTCAGGATCTGGCCTTCTAAAGAGCAGCCAGGGTTGATCTCCTCTAGGACTGACCGGTTGGATGGCCTTGCAGTCCAAGGGACTCAATGCAGGAGTCTTCTTCTCCAGCCCCAGAGTTCAAAGGCCTCCATTCTTTGACGCTCAGCCTTCCTTATGGTCCAACCTTCGCAGCCATCCATTGCAACTGGGGAAACCACAGCTTTGACTAGGCGCACTTTTGTTGGCAGGGGGATGTCTCTGCTTTTTAGTATGATGGCTATTGTTGCCCCCCCCCCCACTTTTTGTGGCTTTCTCAGCCTTCTTTATCAATTCCTGGTTGGTCAGATGCCTGGGAACATCTGGGAATGTGGCTTAGATAGATGTTCTTCTTTTGCGTGATATTCTATTTTAGTAAGTCTCCAAAGAAGCATTGTGGAATTCCAGTTATCCTATTCTGAGGAGCTCCCAATCAAAACTACTTTAGTTAGGGAAGAAAAAGAAATTTGCATTTTCCTTCTAACAATCCTGCTGCAATTTCGAAACCAACTGGGAAAGTCAGCTGCCCTTCAGAGCAAGGATCCCCAACCTTTCGGACCTCCGGGACCACTGAATTCATAATTTTAAATCCCGCGGATCACTAATATGATCTGCCTAATTATCCGGCTGGGTGGGTGTGGCTAAGTGGTCATGTGATTGGATGGGCGTGGCCAACTCAATGTCACTCACATCAAGGGGTACCTCGCCAGCCTCTACTCACCCCTTCCCTCCCAGCTACTCCTCGCCTGCCCGCCCGGGGGCTCCTTAGGGCCCCAACAGGAAGCCGTTGCTGGACCTAAGCAGTCCCCAGGAGAAAGAGTTGGCAAAACAGTTCAAATTGGATCTGAGCGAGAAGGAGGCTCAGCAGAAGCACCTCACTGAGGACTAGGGGCATAGGCTTTCCAAGCAGAAGGAAGACCTGGGGGAGTGCAAGGCCAGATGCCGGCGCCTGGAGGCTCAGTGGGCTGAGATGCTCAGCCAGTTCCAGGCCATGATAACAGTCCCACTGGAACGAGGCCCTCCAGCTCTTCGTCACCAGTGGTGCTTCCCTCCAGCTTTCACCCAAAGCCCCCCACCAGGAGGCCGAAGCAGACCCCAAGTCTACCCCCCTGTGACCCGCACAAAAAGACCCCGAAGGGGGAGACTCTCTGCAGCAACACAAGCGTCCATTGCACGTATCCATCCCGGGGGGCGTAGTTTGAGGACCCTGGATTTAGTGCCATATAAAAAAAGCAAATAATTTTTCTGCGGACTACCAGCTGGTGACCGCTGCTTCAGAGGCTCAACCGGAGTAGCTAAATTTTTCTTTCCTCAATTTATACCCACCATGTCGGCTTGTTATGAAGCTAGAAGGAAGCAAAATGTGTGTGACCATTTACCTGCGACCTGTGAGCTTGGGGGGGAGGGGAAGAAAATCTAAATAAATAAAGTTAATTACAATGTTGACAGTGCACATTTAATTCCATTAATCCAGCACCTGGCTGGCTGCGGAGTGGCAAACACACATTTGTTTATTTCCCTTTTTCACCTTTCCTGATTTGCAAACAGTTCTTTTAGTGACTGTTGAAAGTTACGACGCCACCGGAAAAAAGCATCCCGCCCCTGTTTTTCACACTTGCAAGCTCCATCATCGTCATGTGATAAAAAAATACGGACCCTTGGCCGCAGATTCATATTTATGACGGTCGCCACGTCACGCGACCCACCCACCCCCTTTTGCATCCTTCTGACAAGCAAAGTCGAATTCGAGCCGGATTCACTTAACAACCGCGATACTCATTCAACAACTGCACTGATTCACTTAACAACCGTGGTGAGAAAAAGTCGTAAAACGGGGCAAAACTCGCTTAAGAAACTTCTCGCTTAGCCACATCAATTTTCGGCTCAGTTTTGGTCGCAAGTTGAGGACCACCTGTAGAAAATCCAGATTTGGTCGCCAAGATATAAAACAGATGTTGAGACTTTGGAAAGGGTGCAGAGAAGAGCAACAGAGATGGTTAAGGATCTAAAACATATGAAGAGTTGCAGGAATTGGGTATGTCTTGTTGTGTCTGACCCATCACGACCCCATGGAGAATGTTCCTCCAGGCCTTCCTCTCCTCTCCCATCCTCTGGAGTCCATTGAAGCTCAGGCTGACTACTTCGGTGGCTCCATCCATCCACCTCCTTCTCTGCCGTCCCCTTCTTCTTCTTCTGCCCTCCATCGTTCCCAGCATGAGGCTCTTCTCCAGGGAGTCCTTCTTCCTTCTCATCAGGTGGCCAAAGTCTTTGAGTTTCCTCTTCAGGATCTGCCCTTCTAAAGAGCAGCCATGGTTGATCTCCTCTAGGACTGACCGGTTGGATGGCCTTGCAGTCCAAGGGACTCAGTGCAGGAGTCTTCTTCTCCAGCACCAGAGTTCAAAGGCCTCCATTCTTTGGCTTCCTTCCTTCTCCTTAGGTGGCCAAAGTCTTTGAGTTCCCTCTTCAGGATCTGGCCTTCTAAAGAGCCGTCACAGTTGATTTCCTCTAGGACTGGCTTGTTTGTTCTAAGGTATGTCTAGTTTAATGAAAAGAAGGACAAGGGGGGTGACATGTCAGCAGTTGACAATATTTGAGGGACTGCCACAAAGAAGAGAGGGTGAGCCTATTCTCCAAAGCACCTGAAGGCAGGACAAGAAACAATGGGTGGAAACTAACCAAGGAGAGAAGCAACTTAGAACTAAGGAGAAACTTCCTAACAGTGAGGACAATTAACCAGTGGAAGAAGAAGTTGTGGGTGGAGGTCAGTGGTGGGATTCAAATAATTTAACAACCGGTTCTCTGGCCTAATGATTTCTTCCAACAACCAGTTCACCAAACTGCTCAGAAAGTTAACAACCGGTTCTCCCGAAGTGGTGCGAACCGGCTGAATCCCACCACTGGTGGAGGTGGAGGTTTTTTAAGAAGATACTGGACAATCATTTGTCTGAAATGGTGCTCGAGCAGAGGGTTGGACTAGAAGACCTGCAAGGCCCCTTCCAACTCGGTTACTCTCTTAAAAGTTGAGCTCCTCCTTATCTCCCAACACATCATTATGTCATAATTATAAGACGCGTCGGGCCATTCTCAGGAGGCATCCACGCCTTTTCCAACAGGCTTCCTGACCTGCTCCCTTACTGGTTCCGTCCACTCTTCGTTTTGTCCCCCCACTTCCCTCAAAAAAGGCGCAGATACCCCTCCCCAAAAAGTCAACGGGATTTCTAACAAGGTGGCTGAGAAAAAGTTATCTGCTCTTGCCAAATGATTAAACAGGGCTGTCCCATTATTTCCAAAAGGCTTCTTAAGCTAATGAGCTTTAATATCTATGTGCGGTTCGGCTAATCTTTTCCTTTCTTTGGCAACAGATCCGCGGGAAGATAAGCCCTCTCCGGAAATATTACTTTTCTCTCTCGTCCGGGGGGGGGGGGGGGGGGGTGGGGGGGGAAGGCAAGCCCTATTTTAACACCCTGCTTTGTTTTGTCCCGAATGAGCCGGAGAGGTATAATAAACAGGCTGGCCAATTAAAAGAAGTCACCGCTAAATGATTATAATACTCAGGCATGTTTTGGCAGCCGAATGACCAAAAGGGTGGACGAAGGTGGCTCTTTTAAAATTAGTCTTCACGCCAGCTAGCTTTTCACGGGGGTGGAAAAAGAAAGGAAGGAAGGAAAGGAGAAAAAAAGAGAGAGAAGCTAAGGGATTATTAAACTGCAGGTAGGCTGTGCCTTGACAGCTATTTAGGAATGTGAGCCGGCGAAAAGCAGACTTTGCCCAATACCTGTTGTCTATATATATATATATATTGTAGCTCCAGCAGGAGACCTGTTGGAAACCTTCATTGGACACGGAAGGAACAGGTGAGTAATCGGAGCTGTAGTTTTCTGTTCCCTTCCAGCTTTGGTGGAGACAATACAGTGTTTTCTTGCCAAGGTTCTCTTGCTTTCATCTGCCGGATCTTCGCTGCGGGTCTTATGAATCGAATTGAACAAATACCAAAAAAGGAGGAAAAAAAAGGCAAAGAAAGAAAGAAATGTTGTTTGTGAGATCCAGATTGGCAGACTTTGAATCGGAGCTCAAAGTGGCATTTATCGTGCCTGGAATGCTTGATTGCTCCGGGATGGAAGGGGGAAAGTTTTCTTATTAATGAAAGAGTCGTTGAATCAAAAAAACTAAAATAAAAAATTGAAGGTGATAGGGGGTTGTTTTTCATTGTGGAGAAGTCAAGATGGGATGTAGGGTCTAATTCACTGGAAATCCTTTCCTTCCGTTAATGGGATTCTCGGTTTTTTTGTAGGTTTTTTTCACTTTTCAGGCTATTCTAAAACATCTCAATAATTAGATTTTTTTTTCACTTTTCAGGCTATTCTAAAACATCTCAATAATTAGATTTTTTTCACTTTTCAGGCTATTCTAAAACATCTAAATAATTAGATATTTGTTCACTTTTCAGGCTATTCTTAAATATCTAAATAATTAGATTTTTTCACTTTTCAGGCTATTCTAAAACATCTCAATAATTAGATTTTTTTTCACTTTTCAGGCTATTCTAAAACATCTCAATAATTAGATTTTTTTTTTCACTTTTCAGGCTATTCTAAAACATCTCAATAATTAGATTTTTTTTTCACTTTTCAGGCTATTCTAAAACATCTCAATAATTAGATTTTTTTTCACTTTTCAGGCTATTCTAAAACATCTAAATAATTAGATATTTGTTCACTTTTCAGGCTATTCTTAAATATCTAAATAATTAGATTTTTTCACTTTTCAGGCTATTCTAAAACATCTCAATAATTAGATATTTTTTTCACTTTTCAGGCTATTCTTAAATATCTCAATATTTAAGATATTTTTCAATTTTCAGGCTATTCTAAAATATCTAAACAATTAGATGTTTTAAAATATCTATTTAAAAATAGGGGGGGGAGCGATAATTTGCTTTTGATGTGGTGAGTTAAAGTGTTTAATTGGAAAAAGTTTATCAATAGGAAAAAGTCCAGTGAAACTCAAACTCCCAACCTCGCACCCACACCAAAACGATTCGATGACATCTAACGCTTTCCTGGATTTGGATCTTGTTGGAATTATTTATTTAGATTTGAGTGCGCTATGTTATTTTCATTTTATTTTATTTAGAGCAGTTTTGAGGTTGAGAAGGGCAGGACAGAATCGTAACAATTGTTGGCAAGATGCTCCCTTCTGAATGCATCCGTCTTAGGAAGGATGGGTAGTGCTTTGAATTTAATGAATAGCTTCTTTGATGCAATCACAAAACTTGGAGATTACTCATGCCCAGTGTCATCCTTCTCTCTCTCACACGCACACACACACTCTCTCTCTCTTTCTCGTTTGGCTTCTGGTGACATGTGCATGTGATCGGTGCACAGATCCTGACAGGGAGGGGTGTCCCAGGAGCAGGAAAAACTCGCCTTTGTAATTTTCGGCTGCTCCAAGCTCTTCTTTAAAATCATCGCTTGTTCCATCATGCAAAACAGTCTTGTCACCGATGATTTCATTCGAAAGTCCCCGGGGTGGCGGGTGGGAAGCAGGGGGGCAGGGGGGGGGAAAAGAAAATCATAATTAACGAGGAAGAACTAATTGGGCAAGCTGGAACTATTTGACTGAACTTCTATGTGAAGTTTTTTTTAACCTGGTTGCATCTGTGGCTGCGCGTAAGCCAGGGTTACGTTTGGAAGGATCAAACAATTTGTAATTGTGTTAACCACGGTGCAGCCTCCTAGGAACTGTGTGTGCCTAGCGTTGTTTTCATTTCGCTTTTGTGTGTTTGCCAGTTTTTGTGAATTGTGTATTTTGTTTTCAAAACAAAGTTGAAGCCAAGGGTAGACTGGTTTTTAAATTGAGGAGATGGGCAGGAATGTTTGTGTTCCTCTGTATGTCACTGAATCTTTGCCAGCCAGCCTGAAATTAGCCTTCCCTGCAGAGTTCTGACATTTAATTGAATAGAAAATGCTTCATGGAGGGAATAGGATCTTTTTCCCCAAGGGAAGTTGAGAATTATTCTTGAAGATGATTAGAATTTAGAATAACAGAGTTGGAAGGGACCTTGAAGGTCATCTAGTCCAACCCCCTGCTTAGGCAGGATACCCTACACCACTTCAGACAAATGGTGTCCAACATCATCTTAAACACGTCCAGTGTTGGATCACTCACAACTTCTGGTGGCAAGTTGTTCCACTGATTAATTGTTCTAACTGTCAGGAAATTTCTCCTCAGTTCTGAGTTGCTTCTCTCCTTGATTAGTTTCCACCCATTGCTTCTTGTCCTGCCCTCAGGTGCTTTGGAGAATAGCTTGACTCCCTCTTCTTTGGGGCAGCCCCTGAGATATTGATAGACTGCTGTCATGTCACCCCTGGTCCTTCTTTCTCTTAAACTAGACATACCCAGTTCCTGCAACCGTTCTTCATATGTTTTAGCCTCCAGTCCCCTAATCCTCTTTGTTGCTCTTCTCTGCTCTCTTTCTAGAGTCTCAACCTCTTTTTTACATCATGCAATCAAAACTGGATTGTTGGGGATGTTCTCACCAGCATAAAATATAAAATAGGCAATCCAAAATGCAATAATTTTGTATTGGTAATGCAAGCTCTTTAATTGCCTCCAATATGTTTATAGCAAAATGCTTATAATCCACAACTACATCTGTGAATTAATGCTAAAAGAGGACTAAATTCTGCATCTTATTGTCTATTTGACAATATAAATAACGACAAACATAAAATTGAGAAGAGAGGCACGAATGAACTGAGAAATCATCTTGAGATCTATCAGTTGAACTAAGGTCACGAAAATTAATTTGGCCCTTATCCATAATATTGACCTTGGAACGGCATCTAATCTATCTGAAATCATAACTGTTACTTTATAATGTCTAAATAATAAGAGCAAAATACGAACATGGCTGGCTTCTAGTCCCATTCACATGCACTACACATAAATTCCTGTTTTATTTCATATGCTGACACCTAGGATTTAGCTACATTATAAATAATGGACAAGCCACCATTCAAATGTAATGCATGGGGATGAAACTGTTTTACCAGTAATGGATAAATAGGTGAGATGAATTCTGCAGAGATTCTTAGTCAAAGGTGCTTTTTCAAAAGGCCCCTCGACTGTGTTTTTCCTTTCGCTTCTCATCCAAGATGCTTCTTCAGTTCTGACTGAGTGGTGGGGAGATGGAAGGATTGATGCTCCTTGCAGACAGCTGGTCATTTGCCTCCTTTTTAGAGAGCCATTGAGGCCACTTGGAGGTTTATATGGGTCCTCAGAGTCACCTGAGTGGTGCAAATGGATGTGGAGCCTTCTTAGATCTGCTGAAAGGATCTGTGTTGTAGCCAGGAGATACACAATGTCGTATCCCTCCTCCTCTGTTGAGAGGGGGCTGTTCAGTTTCGACGTAGATGGCTTTTTTTGACAACACCGATAAACCTCCAAGTGGCCTCAACGGCTCTCTAAAAAGCATGCAAATGACCAGCTGTCTGCAAGGAGTATAAATCCTCCCATCCTCCAGCATTCAGTCCGAACTGAAGAAGCTTCTTGGATGAGAAGCGAAATGTCTCCAAGTTTTCCCAGTTGACTCTTGAGGACGAGCGAGCTTCAGTACTGTAGTACAATATGCCATGAAGAAGGACATGTTCACATGCCACCATCACAGCACATGCTCACCTGTGCCAAAGTAAAAGAATTTTTTATATTGAGGAAACTTCAAACTGGGTTAGGCAGGAAACAGATGCCACTCCATGTTTGAAACTTGAGTTGCGGTTGTTAACCAGATCGGATTGGATTGGTTATCATAGGAATGTTAACCTGAGCTTTATAAACTGAGGCATGCTTTTCAGTTTATAAAGTTAATTCTTGGTCTATGCGGTGGCTCAGTGGCGAAGATGCTGAGCTTGTCGATCAGAAAGGTCAGCAGTTCGGCGGTTCGAATCCCTAACGCCGCGTAACGGAGCGAGCTCCCATGACTTGTCCCAGCTTTTGCCAACCTAGCAGTTCGAAAGCACGTAAAAAATGCAAGTAGAAAAATAGGGAACACCTTTGGTGGGAAGGGAACAGCGTTCCATGCGCCTTCGGTGTTGAGTTATGCCGGCCACATGACCACAGACACATCTTCGGACAGCGCTGGCTCTTCGGCTTTGAAACAGAGAGGAGCACTGCCCCCTAGAGTCAGGAACGACTAGCACATATGTGCGAGGGGAACCTTTACCCTTAGTTGCAGAAAGATAGATGTTGTTCATGCCGAATATTACTTACTCCTTTCTTTTAATATTTATCCTGCTTTCCTTTGGAAGAACCAGTGGCGAACGATAGAATAAATGAAAACAAACAGCATGAAATAATCAGGACATAGTGACGCTGAGAACAGAGTAATGTAAAACTGTTAGCTGAGTAACGCAGTTTGCACTCTGCCCCTAGGAGAGCGAATGAGCTTTATGGCACTCAATTAGTGCTCAAGATAATATGTCTCATGAAAGTTAAGGAGAGAGAGAGAAAAACACAGCCCTATCTTCCACTTTCGAAAAGCCAGTTAAAGTCCATCGCTTGACTCCGTGGGGAAGCCATGAAAATGGTCCTGATGGATTTTGTTGGGAAGATATTCCGAAGGTCATGAGATCATCTCGGTACTGCGCTAGTGAGGCCACACTTGGAGTACGACTTACAACAGTTTCATTTAGCGTCCGTTCCACGTTACAGCAGCGTAAAAAATGTGACTTACAGCGGTTAGGACCTTTGCAACATCCCCATCATCATTAGGTGATCAACATTCGGATGTGTTGTGACCTGCCAGCTGCCAGCACAGCTGGCAGAAGATTCAGACAGTGAGGAGGTTGGGGAGGAAGATGGGCCAGTCCTGGGAGTCTGGGGAAGGCTCTGATGAGGGCTCTGTGTCGGAGGCAGAGAGGGGGCCAGGGCCGTCCGACAGTTATCAGCTGCCTTCAGAATCAGACATCAGTGAGGCAGAAGAACAGCTGGAGCCTGTTCCCAGTGTGCGCATGCGCAGAGTTGCCAGATGAAGGAAACAGCTAAAGAACAGGGGTCGACTTGGGAGGAAGGCCACAGGTGGATGATGAACGGCCCCTCCCAGAGGAAACAAAAGAGGAGCGAAAGGGGAGTGGAGTTTGCAGGAGACAATTATTTCGTTTCATTGGTTCGTGACTCTCTGAGACTCCTTGCCTAGTTTTGCAGATCTCAGGCTGGCAGCTCTCCAAGCCAGATAAGGTCTATTACTGTAAATCCTCCCAAGCCAGATAAGGTCTGTGACTGTAAATCCTCCCAAGCCAGATAAGGTCTGTGACTGTAAATCCTCCCTTGAAAGACTTTGCTGGATGTGAATGAGCAGAATTCACAGTCAATTAATAAAAGGGTTTTTTGTCAGGACCAGGAGTTTGCTTCATGCTCTTGGGAAGCCTTGGTCAGAACAGGATGCTTAGCAATTGGTTCGTACTTACGACCGTTGCTGAGTCCCAAGGTCCTGCGATTCCCTTTAGCGACCTTCTGACAAGTCACATCAATGTCATCTGGATTGTTAACTTATCAACCGCAGTGATTTACTTAACAACTGAGGTGAGAAGATTGGAAAATGGGGCAAAACTGACTTAACAAATGTCTCACTTAACAGCCAAGCTTTTGGGCTCAATTGTGGTAGAACAATTCCAGGAAATAGCTGAAATACATTTTTTAACCAGTTGTCTCTAACGTCCAAGTAGATCCATTTCATGCACATAATCCACATCAAGGGTGTTATTATAGTTGAGTCTACCGGCCAGGGTTTCGCAACCTTGGCAGTTTTAAGATCTCTGGACTTCAACTCCCAGAATTCTTGGCTGGGAAATTCTTGGAATTGAAATCTCAAAGTTGCCAAGATTGAGAAATCCTGGCCAATAGGTTACCAAAACAACGAGTCTTGTTCAGCCAGAAAGCCTCTTTACTGGAGATAAAAAGGGGATTGGTTATGAGTTGCTGGGAGCTCTTTACATATTAATATTTTGATGGATGGATGGATGGATGGATGGATGGACAGACAAGATAGATGATAGATAGATAGATAGATAGATAGATAGATAGATAGATAGATAGATAGATAGATGATAGATAGATAGATGATAGATATAACAGACAGGCAGATAGATAGATTAGATAACTACAAGATAGATGATAGATAGATAGATGATAGATAGATAGATAGATAGATAGATAGATAGATAGATAGATGATAGATGGATAGATAGATAGATGATAGATAGATAGATAGATAGATAGATGATAGATAGATAGATAGATGATAGATGATAGATAGATAGATAGATAGATAGATAGATAGATAGATGATAGATAGATAGATAGATAGATAGATAGATAGATAGATAGATAGATTAGATAACTACAAGATAGATGATAGATAGATGATAGATAGATAGATAGATAGATAGATAGATGATAGATAGATAGATGATAGATAGATAGATAGATAGATAGATAGATAGATAGATAGATAGATGATAGATAGATGATAGATAGATAGATAGATAGATAGATAGATAGATGATAGATAGATAGATAGATAGATGATAGATAGATAGATAGATGATAGATAGATAGATAGATGATAGATAGATAGATAGATAGATAGATAGATAGATGATAGATAGATAGATAGATGATAGATAGATAGATAGATGATAGATAGATAGATAGATAGATAGATAGATAGATAGATAGATAGATGATAGATGATAGATAGATAGATAGATAGATAGATAGATAGATGATAGATAGATAGATAGATAGATAGATGATAGATAGATAGATGATAGATAGATAGATAGATAGATAGATGATAGATAGATAGATAGATAGATAGATAGATAGATAGATGATAGATAGATAGATAGATAGATAGATAGATAGATAGATGATAGATAGATAGATGATAGATAGATAGATAGATAGATAGATGATAGATAGATGATAGATAGATAGATGATAGATAGATAGATAGATAGATAGATAGATAGATAGATAGATAGATAGATAGATAGATAGACAGACAGACAGACAGACAGACAGACAGACAGACAGACAGACATAGACATGAGAGTGGGGATACTTTCTGCAAGTACCAACTTTAGGTGACAATGTGCGAGTAAAGAAACACAACTACTCTTCGATTTACAGCAATTCATTTAGAGACTGTCCAAAGTTACAACTACCGGTTGCCTAAATCGGCACTGATAACACAATAATGTTCAAATGGAGCTGCCCCGGCCCTCTGGAACGATCTACCCCCTGAGATCCGGACCCTCCCCACTCTCTCGGCCTTCCAAAAGTCTGTTAAAACCTGGCTGTTCCGGCAGGCCTGCTGATCCTTGATTGGACTTCAGCCCCATTAAAATCGAGTGTATGTTGTGTCTCTTTTAATTTCTTTCTCTCTTGCATTTTAAACTCTTTTTAATATTTTTAAACTGTTTTTTATGTGTGAGCCGCCCGGAGTCCTCCGGGATTGGGCGGCATACAAATCTATTAAAATTGACAAATTGACAAAGACCCGGCGTCTCTTTTGAGAAAACTAGACACCCGTGTGTATCTACAGAGGCGGTTTAAGAAGTCAAGATGGGACGGGAACAGTGAAGTGGAAGAGCTATCCGTATTTTATATGCAACCCATTCCCATGATTATGGTTGGAGTGTATTTTTGTGCAACAACTACAGTAGTATTCAGCCAGTAGGTGGCAGTGTTTACAAGTTTGGCTCTATTGTATTTATTCTATGCTCTTTTGTTCCAAGTAGAGTTTCCTGTTTCCTGTTACAGTTAAAACAGTTAAGCAGTAAAGTACATGGTGACTGTTGCTTTGTTTGATCTGTAATGCGCTGTATATGTACACAAACATATATATGTGTTCTTTTTAAATTTGTTTTATAACACAAATATAACAAAGGCAACAGTAAAAATATTGGGTTTCTGTCGTGATGGACTCTTGTGACGAGCCGATTGACAGATGATGGAAGCAGTTAGCTTCCTCCCATAATTGGGGCTTACCAGGGGTTGTGACACTAAATATAAAAACACACACACACACACACACACACACACACACACACACACACACACACACACACATATATATATATATATATATATATATATATATATATATATATATATATTGAACAGTTACCATCTTGCCTTTTTGACATGCAGAGATACTCCTGTTAGGGCAGCTTGTCCCAAACAGGGCTAAAAATGCAATGACTCAAATCCTGATCTTAATGCTTGAATTGCTTTAGAGAGCTTAGTATCATCTCAAATGTTTTAAGCTTTGAAGACTCCCAACAGTTTAATGGATGAGTTCCCCCTCCCCAAATGAGCATAAATAAATAAATAAATAAATAAATAAATCCAAATAATAATAATAATAATAATTTATTTATTTATTTATTTGTCTTGTATGCCGCCCACTCCCGGAGGACTCCGGGCGGCTCACAAAAGACAAGGGAAAGGGGGGAATGAGACAAAGACAACATATTAAAAACAAAACCAACATTCACAATTTCTGTGGAGGTAAATGCTTCTCAGCTCCCCCCAGCCTGCTGGAACAGCCAGGACTTGGTGGCTTTGCGGAAGGCTGGGAGGGTAGTAAGGATCCGGATTTCAACAGGGAGCTCGTTCCAGAGGGCCGGAGCTGCAACAGAGAAGGCTCTCCCCCGGGGAGTCGCCAGCTGACATTGGCTGGTAGATGGAATCCGGAGGAGACCTAACCTGTGAGATCTGATCGGTCTGAGAGAGGTAATCGGCAGGAGGCGGTCTCTCAGGTACCCAGGTCCGATGCCATGTAGGGCTTTATAGGTAGCGACCAGCACATAAATAATACAGAATGGTGTAATATGATTGGAACATTTAATATTCATTTTGTACCAGTTTGCAATTTTGCAGTTTCCAAAACATTTCCAGAGGCAGCTTACTCTTGAGTGCATTACAGTAACTTAATCCAGGCAAAACCCGAATTTGGGGTCAACATAGAGGTATAGCAGTAGCCTCAGCTGGTAAAAAGATCCTGCCAACTAATCCTGGTTGTATTTCCAAGGTAGGAGGGGCGAATTCAACAAGGGTTCCACATTGTGCAACTGATCTTTTAATGGGGCCAGGGGTTAAACTATATATAGAAGCTTCCTTCTTGCCTAACTCCAGTCCAACCAGCCTTAGACCATTTTCAACAAATGGTTGTCCAATATTTTCTTGAAAACCTCCGGTGTTGGAGCACCTACAACTTCTGAAGGCAACTTCTGTTCTCCTGGATTAATTGTCCTCACTGTCAGGAAGTTTCTCCTTAGTTCTCGGTTGCCCATCAGTCTCCGAATGCGCTTCAAGGTGCTGGTCGTTACCTTTAAAGCCCTACATGGCTTAGGACCTGGATACCTTGTAAGAGCCAAGGTGGCGCAGTGGTTAAATGCAGCACTGCAGGCTACTGCTAGATCAGCAGGTCAGCGGTTCAAATCTCACTGGCTCAGGGTTGACTCAGCCTTCCATCCTTCCGAGGTGGGTAAAATGAGGACCCAGATTGTTGGGGGCAATTTGCTGACTCTCTGTAAACCGCTTAGAGAGGCCTGAAAGGCCTATGAAGCGGTATATAAGTCTACTGCTATTGCTATTGCTATATTGCTACCTACGGGACCACCTCCTGCCACATACCTCCCAACGACCTATAAGATCCCACAGATTGGGCCTCCTTCGGGTACCGTCGACCGGGCAATGCCGGTTGGCGACTACTCGGGGGAGGTCTTCTCTGTAGCTGCTCCAGCCCTGTGGAATGATCTCCCCGCAGAGATCCGGACCCTTCCCACTCTCTCGGCTTTCCGTAAGGCCACTAAAATCTGGCTGTTCCGGCAGACCTGGGGCTGTTGACCCCAAAATATGGTCCAGCCCCACTTGGAATGGAGTGCATGGTGTGTTTTTTAAATCTATCTCTTCTTTCTTTCTATTCTTTTGATTTGTATTGTTAGCCGCCCGGAGTCCTCCAGGATTGGGCAGCATACAAGTGTTATTAAACTTTGAAACTTTGAAACTTTTGCTTCTCTCCTTGATGAGTTTCCAAATTATGCTTCTTATCCTGTTCTCAGGTTCTTTGGCGAATAGGTTGAGGGGCTGGCTGCTAAAATAAAGCAAGGTCATGGCACACACTTGAAAGTAAATCAGGAAGACTATCGTTCTGGGGGGAGGGGGTCTGTCTGGCAAGAACAAAGAATTGCTTATCAACAGGATGTATGCATGTGTAAAGCTTGTAGCAATAATGGGCAGTTAGACAACTTGCAAACCTCAGCTAAAAGTGAGGGATGGCCTTCGGGATTGGGCGGCCTATAAATCGTATTAATAAATAAAATGAATAAATAAATAAATATTAGATAACTCCCGGGGCATCCTTTAGCCGAGGTTTAGGGCAGTGGTGGATTGCTCATACCGTTCCAACCATACCGGTTGGACCGGGGCCGGCGGCGTCCTCGTGCACGCGCGCAGTTCACGCATGCCTCTTAGCGCCTGCGTGATGCTCCAGCTGCTCGCGGAGAATCGCACAGGCGCTGTATGTGCCATGCGCCTGCGTGGAAGCGCAGAAGCTTTCAAAGACCGGTAAGGAGTGCAGGCGGGTGGACACTTCGGCGTTCCCGGACGTTACTTACTTCCGGGTTCACTGACCAACCGGTCCGTGCGGACCGCTGCAGACCGGTTGAAACCCACCCCTGGTTTAGGGATAGGGGCAGTTATAGACCAATAGAACAAATTGAGATCCAAATTTAAGAGCCAAGGTGGCGCAGTGGTTAGGGTGCAGTACTGCAGGCCACTTCAGCTGACTGTTATCTGCAGTTCGGCAGTTCAAATCTCACCGGCTCAAGGTTGACTCAGCCTTCCATCCTTCCGAGGTGGGTGAAATGAAGACCCAGACTGTGGGGGGCGATATGCTGACTCTGTAAACCACTTAGAGAGGGCTGAAAGCACTATGAAGCGGTATATAAGTCTAATAAATAAATAAATAAATAAATAAATTGTAGCATTATTACTAAAATGTTTATTAGATGATATTTCTTGTTATCTCACCTTGTTCCACCTTCTCCGTTAATGAAAATGCATAAAGCTTTCTTAATCCTTTGTTCTTGGTTTCTTGGCCTTATCACCCATACTCGATACCAATGATAGCTAACCTTTTTTGGCTCCCGTGCCAAAAGCGGGGGGGAGGACAGGGGGGTTGTGTGCAGGTATGCCTCACGCATAATGCTATGTGCGCGACCAAGCATGCATGCAACCCCTACCCTGCGCACATGCGCACGTGACCAGCAACCCCCTACCCCGCTTTTGGGACGATTATTATTTCGCCCTCCCCAGGCTCTAGAAGCTTTCTAGGAGCCTGGGGAGGGTGAAAACAGCCTCCCTCCACTGCCTCCAGAGGACCTCCAGAGGCTTCCCGGAAGCCTCCGGAGGGCAGAAAAATGGCCTTACAGGGAACCTGGAAGTCCGGGAATGGTGACTTCCGGTTTGTCCGTAGGGCCGATTTTCAACCTCCGGAGTCTTCAGGAGGCTTCCCGGTTGCAGGATTTGGGTTTTGCCAGCCTAGAGAAAAGAAGGATTGGGGCGGGGGAACATGATAGCAGTCTTCCAATATTTGAGGGGCCGCCACAAAGAAGAGAGAGCCAACTTATTTTCCAAAGCGCCAGAAGGCAAGAAACCATGGGTGGAAACTCATCAAGGAGAGAAGCAACCTGGAATTAAGGAGAAACTTCCTAACAGTGAGGACGATTAGCCAGTGGAACTTAAGTTGCCTCCGGAAGTTGTGGGTGCTTCATCACTGGAGGTTTTTAAGAAGAGACTGGACAGCCACTTGTCTGGAATGGTACAGGGTCTCCTGCTTGAGCAGGGGGTTGGACTAGAAGACCTCCAAGGTCCCTCCCTGCTCTACTTTGATTGTGAAGGTTCTACCGCTTGTCTTGTGAGCTTAAGGATCGGCCTAGAACCAAACTGGGTGCCTTCCACCTTCAGGAACTGTAGCAGCATGAGGTCAGCGGTGTTCCCATGCATTCCTCTGACTCGCAAGAGGTGTGGGAAGCAGAGCCTGGCAGGGCAGGTAGTTCTGCAACATTTTTTTCCCCGCCAGAGCTATGGTGGAAGATGTTCCTCATCGAAGGAACTCTGGTCTCATTCGACCTCCTTCCATCTCCTTCCAAAATTACTTAACTTCTCTGTTCATTTCTACAGCAGCCCAGGGTGGCTCAGTGGCTAAGACGCTGAGCTTGTCGATCAGAAAGGTCGGCAGTTCAATGGTTCGAATCCCTAGTGCCGCAGAACGGAGTGAGCTCCCGTGACTTGTCCCAGCTTCTGCCAACCGAGCAGTTCGAAAGGACGTAAAAATGGAAGTAGAAAAATAGGAACCACCTTTGGTGGGAAGGGAACAGCGTTCCGTGTGCCTTCGGCGTTGAGTCATGTTGGCCACATGACCACGGAGACGTCTTCGGACGACGCTGGCTCTTTGGCTTTGAAATGGAGATGAGCACCACCCACCTGGAGTGGGAAACGACTAGCACATATGTGTATATGTGTGAGGGGAACTTTTACCTTACAGCAGCCCATCCATCCCAAGAAACGCTATAAACAGGAAATCCGTCTCAATCATTCAAAAAAACAACAATACCCAAATATCACCATGATTGAGGGTTTTTATAAAATTCTCTTTTGGCTCCATCAATCCTACATGCAACTCCATAGGCTTGGTGTCCATTGGTGCAGCGGTCACCAACTGGTGGTCCTTGGACCACTGGTGGTCCGTGAGAAAAGTTTGGTGGTCTGCAGAAAAATATTTGCATTTTTGCATTTTTATATATTGCACTAAGTCAGGGATCCTCGAACTACGGCCTCTGGGTCGGATACGGCCTGCTGAAGCAATTACTCCCGCTCTCTGACGGGATGGGGTCCTTCAGGCACTCAGCTTGGCTGCCTGTTTAGTAGCTCCAGCCCTTCTCTCCCTGGGAGTCCAGGCGCTTCAGTGATCAGCACGCAAAACTTCGACCGGGCTCCCTGAGAGACAGTGTTTGCAGGGGGCCCAGGCTGAACACAAGACAAACATTCATTCTTGGCCCTATCTGAGATTCCTAGATTCCAATGGACAGCAAACCAGTGGTGGCTTGCAGGAGGTACGCCCCGGTACGAGCGTACCGGAGGCTGCCCAGAGCACCGGATACTGTTCCGTTCCCGGTGCTCTGGAGGGCCCTCTTCCTGCCCGAGCTCCTTACCGGTCTTTTAAGTCTTTAGCTCTTTAAGTAAAACACTTGCGCGACGCTTCACTGAGCAGCTAGAGTGTCGCGGAGGCGCTAAGACGCATGCAAGGGGAGGGTATTGCAAAATCTCCCTTTCCTCCCCACTCCAGGGGAAGGACACTGTAAAAATCCCCATTGCCTCTCCACTGTGGGGCCAGCCAGAGGTGGTATTTGCCGGTTTTCCGAACTACTCAAAATTTCCGCTACCGGTTCTCCAGAACCTGTCAGAACCTGCTGGATTTCACCCCTGCTTCCTGCTCTGTTCATCTGTTATCTGTTATATCTGTTTAAACATAATATGAGGGTTTGTAACTAAGCCAGTTGCTTTTAAGGAATGGTTGTTTGACATAACCTTGAAGATATGATAGCGGAGGGTTGAATATTGATCTTTCTCTCCCACCCCAATGTCTTCCAGGACATGGCTCCGTGGCCTGAGCTGGAAGACGCAGAGACCAATAAATATATTGAAGACCCTTCCTCAAAACCCCAGAAGATCATGTCTGACAAACAGGGGAAAGAGACCAAAGGTAAAATGGAAGGGCCTTCTCCTGATCTCTCCTCTCCTGTCTTCCGTATCTCCAATACAACCATTAATGACCGCCTATTGGTCAACTGACGGTAATGTTGCCTTGCTTGTTTTTTGTCCACCAGACGGGGTCATTTCCATGGGAAACCAGGTGGAGCTTCTGCCTGCATATTCCACCATTGCTTTGACTGCTGCATCCGAAGAGGAAGAAGAAGATCCGTGGAAGCTACCAGAACTTCAGGATACCGGAGTCAAATGGTCAGGTGAGGCTCTGTCGCCAGAGAATGGATGGCCTTTGTTTCAGTTTCTCCAGGTTCTAAGAACCTCCGTTGAGGTTCTCCTCATGGAATGTTATAGATTGGGGGATAGAAAAGAGCATTCGGATGGGTTTTGCTCCAGATGGCGTGATTTCTTCATTCGTAACCTCGATCTCCTCTGTTTTGTTTCTTTTTTTAAAAAAAAGCAAATGGTGGGCTGGAAGGACAAAAGGGGGCATGGCGCACCACCACGAATGATGGCAAAGCAGTATTAAGTGATAACCTCTTCCTCCAAATTTTGATATTCTCTTAATTGAGTCTTAGTTAATGCACAGCACCCAAAATTCTGCCAATGTTATGTATATATTTATATATCTACATATCTCTGTCATTCTATCTGTCCATATATATGTCTCTCTATGTATCTATTTGCCTGTCTGTTATCATCTGTCTGTCTGTCTGTCTGTCTGTCTGTCTCTATCTATCTATCTATCTATCTATCTATCTATCTATCTATCTATCTATCTATCTATCTATCTATCTATCTATCTAGGCATACCAGGTGCTTTGACAAAAGGGAAAAAAAACACTTAATCATTCCCCCGGCTCAGCTGATAAGGGAGGAGAGCTTGTGGCTTAGAGGTTAATATAACTGCCTAATATGTAAAAACAGCCCAGGTTCGAATCCCAGTAAGGGTAAGGCTAGCTGATGAGAGCTAAATAGCTTGAAATAGATCTATACTAGTTTCCCTTCATTTATTTGTCAGCAAAAATGCAACACACACAAACACACACACACATGGAAAGATGTGTGTTGTGTGTGTGTGCGTGCATGCTAAAATAAATGGGATGAGTTTGATCAATAAAAGAATCTAAACACGAAATGGTATTTTCTCTTTCAAAGTAAAGGACCCTTTTAAAATGTTTTTTTAAAGCTTTGTTTAAAAAAAAAAAACTCCTTTTAGCTAAAGTTAAATTTTAATGATGAGAACATTCCTTCTGGTTTATTATCCACAGGGCTCCCATTATCAACCTTGACTCCATGAACTTATAGATGAGATTTTTTGAGACTTATATTTTGTGCTAATTACAGACAAATGCTCCCTTTGTCTTTTGCAGAGCTCGATGGAAAACACAAAGTCCTTTATGTTTTGCGAGGCGCCGTGAAATTTATTCTTCTGCTCGGATTGCTTTACTTTTTCGTTTGCTCCTTGGACGTGCTCAGCTCTGCCTTCCAGTTAGTTGGAGGTAAGGCAGGAATTTCAAGTGTCTCCAACACATTACATTACAATGTACGTTATTCGAGGATAGAGAAAGTCTTATCGGCTTCATTTCTGCAGAATAAATATTTTTAAGCATTGCAACTCCAAAAGAATGGCTCTTCAAGGCCGAGGAATGTGTCAATAAAGCTACAAGGAGCATTTATGGCAGCTCCAAAAGAATCAGAAACAATTCTGTTTTTAAGGCATTATATAATCAGGATTATTGGTACTAAGGATAGCTGTGACAATTCGCTGTGGCCAACTTGCCAAGGTCAACTTGCCATGGCCAACTTGCTAAGGCCAAAATGCTATATACATACATACATACATACATACATACATACATACATACATATATTTAGTGTCACAACCCCTGGTAAGCCCCAATTATGGGAGGAAGCTAATTGCTTCCATCATCTGTCAATCGGCTCGTCACAAGAGTCCATCACGACAGAAACCCAATATTTTTACTGTTGCCTTTGTTATATTTGTGTTTTATTTGTGCTGATAAATAAATAAAGGGAGACTAGTATAGATGTATTTCAAGCTATTTAGCTCTCATCAGCTAGCCATACCCTTACTGCACAGCACAGGTTCGAATCCCAGTAAGGGTATGGCTAGCTGATGAGAGCTAAATAGCTTGAAATAGATCTATACTAGTCTCCCTTTATTTATTTATCAGCACAAATAAAACACATATATATGTATATATGTATATATGTATATATGTATGTATATATATATATATATATATATATATATATATATATGTGTGTGTGTGGTGTGTGTGTGTGTGTGTGTGTGTGTGTGTATGTGTATATGTATATGTGTATATATATATATATATATATATATATATATATATATATATATATATATATATATATATATATATATGTATATATTGCTGCTGTGCATACCCACCACATATGACAATATGTTCCTTGGGCCTTTTTCCAGCAGTCCGTTGATCTGTTTGGAAATATTTTCGCTAATCTCGCTGGCACAATTCAACCCCTCTTCGTTGATTGCTCCGACTGTCCGTGGTGTACATAATAATTTATACCATGCCGCAGTTCACAGGGGCCAGTTCTTCTTCTTCGATCAGCCTTTCTTCGTGCCCAACTCTCACGCCCGTACTTCATTGCACGGAGGATTGTTGCTCCCACTAGTTCAGGAGTAGCTGAAGTAATTGATCTTTCCTCCAAGGCCGTGTCAACAAACTTTAAGATGGGTGGACTTCAGAAATCTCAGAAATCCCCAGCCAGCCTTGGACTCCATCCATGTTGAAGTGGTTGAGGTTGGTAAACACGGTTCTAAGAGGCTCCTGGCAACTCAGTTTCCCTGGGCATGCTTAGTTGAACACAACCAGCCTCTGAGGCCCACTGGGCATAAGAGCTGTCAATCACAAGGGGGAGATAGTGGGCGTGGCCTGGGAGGGGACCTGTTTGTTTTCTTCCACCTGCACTGTTGTAACTTTGTGCAGGTAGCTGCCAATCTATGACTTAGTCTCTTACCCAAACTAATCTCTTAATCCAGAGTTTGGTAATGCACATGGTGATGGAGAATGTCTTATCCAGGAGATTCAATAGATAAAACACCTTTCACAGACACTTGAAGGAGGTAGATCGGTGTATACACCCATATGCAAAATGTTGTGTGAACCCTTGTAACCTTCATCTCCAGTTAAGGAAACAAGTTCCCTTCCCTATAAGTCTTTCATGCTATGAAGGACAGGTATTGTAGTTAAATACAATTTAAGGGACATTTTTCCACAGTCTTATTTTTTTGAAAGGCTGGTGATATAACGTTGTTGGAATTCATTGTTGGAATGGGGTATTTCTGTGCAACAACTACAGTAGTATTCAGCCAGTAGATGGCAGTATTTACAAGTTTGGATCTATGGTCTTTACTCTATGGTCTTTTGTTTTAAGTAGAGTTTCCTGTTTCCTGTTGCAGTTAAATACAGTAGTTTAGCAGTAAAGCACATGGTTATTGTACTCTTTGCTCTGTGTGGTCCTTTATATAAACAGAATGCCTAATAAACGTAAACCTCTGTTCTTTATGCTATGGTTCACATCCTGTGAGGTGAATCAGATCATCTCCAGATGTTGCTCTTTTTGTTACGGAGTTATATAGTTATATAGTTGGAGTTATGGAGTTATATAGTGTTATAAAGGTTATTTAAAGCTGTAGTATTCCATTCATGACCCTAATTGAGCCTAAGATTTCTGTTGCTAAGCAAAATATTTAAGTGAATTTTGCCCCATTTTACGACCTTTTCCACCACAGCTGTTAAATGAGTCACCCCAGTTGTTAAGTGAATCTGGTTTCCCCATTGACTTTGCTGATGATAAGGTTGCAAAAAGGTGATCACCTGACCCTGGGACCCTGCAACCATCATAAGTATGAACCAGTCACCAAGCATCCAAATTTTGACCCTGGAGTGGCTGCAATGGTCATAAGTGCGGTAAATGGGCCTAAGTCTCTTTGTTTCAGAGCCGTTGCAACTTTGCAACGGTCGCTAAGTGAACTGTCGCACGTCAAGGACTACCTGTAAGTTTTATTTCTGCAGGCAAAGCAGCAGGGGACATTTTCAAGGATGGTTCCGTCTTATCAAATCCCGTCGCCGGCCTCGTCATCGGCGTTCTGGTGACAGTGATGGTGCAAAGTTCCAGCACGTCCTCCTCTATCATTGTCAGCATGGTGTCTTCTTCACGTGAGTCAACCGTAGAGCGGATTTTGGATTTTCGTAACTTCTTCTGAGAGTTTGTCAGCCACAAAATAGGGAAATAACAAGGGAGCAATCCACGAGTAAGGGCCTCCTTCTGTCATTGTCAGCAGGGTGTCTTTTTCACGTGTACCAGGGATGGTAAACGGTTTCGGTACCGAGTGCCCAAACCAGAATGCGTATGCATGCATGTGTGTGTGTGTGCCTGGAGCTCCGGAAACCCGAAGAACAGCTGGCCACTACATGCCTGTCTGGTTTTTGGCTATTTCTGGCTGTTTTTCTGGCCATTTTCCAAGGCATTTTCCAGCGCTCCAGTGCCCGTCAAGACCAGTGGTGGGTTCCGGAGCCTCTTCCAACCGGTATGTCTGGAACAGGCCCAGCATCACCCACATGGTTGTGCGTGGCGCGTGCATGCATCATACCTGCCTGTGACACCTCTTCCAGCCTCCGCGATGCTCCAGCTGCTCGGTGGACAGGTGCTGTTCATGCCATGCTAAGATGAAATGCCCATCGACGTGAATGATGTTGAGTTGGCCATGCCCACACGGTCACATGACCACCGAGCCATGCTCACCCAGCTGGTCATTAGGGCAATGAACCGGTTGTTAAATTATTTGAATCCCACCACTAGTTAGTTCCCACCCATTGCTTCTTGTCCTGCCCTCAGGTGCTTTGGAAAATAGCTTGATTTCCTCTTCTTTGGGGCAGCCCCTCAGATATTGGAAGACTGCTATCATGTCTCCCCTTTTCCTTCTTTTCTGTACACTGGCCAAACCTAATTCCTGCAACCATTCTTCATATGTTTTCGCCCTCCGTCCCCTGATACTCTTTCTTGCTCTTCTCTGCACTCTTTCCAGAGTCTCCACACCTTTTTTTTTGGCATGTGGTTACCAAAACTGGATGCAGCATTCCAGGCATGGCCTTAACTAAGGTTTTACAAAGCGGTACTAAAACTTCACGTGATTTTGATTCTGCTCCTCTGTTTACACAGCCTGTTTATGTTTTGTATAAACTCTGTGCATACAAAAGTTTGGTAGAAAGCAATTGGGAGGACTGGAATTGGGTTCCTTCCAGGCACTGAAGCAGTCCTGTATGAGCCAATAGTTCTCCTTTGTTACATGTTTACCTGTAATCCTTTTTTTTTTTTTTTATTTTCTCTATTAAGAGAACTTTTTTATTTTCTTTAAAAAAAAACAAACACAAATATGTCATCATTTGTCAATCATTAAGACATTGAAATACAATTTTTTTTTTTGTTGTGTGTACCCCTCCCTCCCTCCACCCCCCCATCCCCCCTCCTCCTTCCCCCCCCCCCGACTTCCCAGAACCCGTACACGGTATGGATTTTTAACTAACACAGTCTAAAATCTATTGAGAAAAAAGAAATAAAGAAATTAATGACATTCTAGATTGAACTTAGCTTCTTCTTACTGAACTAACTTTTAACAGTTTAAATCATTTCTGATCTTAAGCATAGGCTAACTGGAATTTCTTAGTCCCGTATTTATTTTGTATATAGTCAATCCATTTTTTCCAGTCTCGTTTATATCTCTCATTTGAATGATCTTTGAGATATGCCGATATTTTAGCCATTTCAGCTAAGTTTGTTACTTTCAATGTCCATTCTTGGATTGTAGGCAAGTCTTCCTTCTTCCAATATTGCGCCACCAACAGTCTTGCTGCAGTTATCAGGTGCAGAATCAAATTGGTCTCTACCACTGTAAAATCAGTACATATACCTAGTAAAAATAACTGAGGAATAAACTTTATCCTTTTTTTAAAAACATTTTGCATGACCCACCATATTTTTATCCAAAATGCCTTAACCTTTTGGCAGGTCCACCATATATGATAATATGTAGCATCGAGAGAACCACATCTCCAACATTTGGGCTGTACATTCGGGTACATAGAAGCCAGCTTTTTAGGATCTAAATGCCATCTATAAAACATCTTGTAAAAATTTTCTCTCAGATTTTGAGCTTGTGTAAATTTCACATTTCTTACCCAAATTCTTTCCCATGTATCCAACATTATTGGTTCCTCAATATTTTGAGCCCATTTTATCATACAATCTTTAACTAATTCTGTTTCCGAATCCATCTGTATTAATACATTATATATCCTCTTTATATGCATTAAGCTTTGATCTCTTATTTGTTTAAACAGATTATCCTCAACTTGAATAAAGCCAATTTTTTGATCTATTTTCCACCTAGCCTGTAATTGCCCATACTGGAACCATGTTTGAACTACCTTCTCCTCTTTTAATACCTCTAAAGATTTTAATTGTAATACCCCCCTTTCCGAGGTAAGAAGCTGTCTGTAAGTAAATCTATCCTGTTTTTGTGCTGTATTCATATTTTCAATTGCATGTCTAGGAATTGCCCACATGGGTATCTTGTCATTTAATTTATATTGGTATTTCTTCCAAACCCGCAATAAAGCATTTCTCAAAATATGACTTTTAAAGTTCTTATCCAATTTTTTGTTGAATAACAGGTAAGCATGCCAACCAAATACCAGATCGTGTCCCTCAATGTTCAATATTCTATCATTGGTTAAATGAATCCAATCACTAATTACAGATAATGCCACTGCATCATAATATAGTTTTAAATTAGGTAGTTTCAATCCTCCTCTCTCACGTACATCTTGCATTATTTTCATCTTTACCCTCGGCTTCTTTCCTGCCCACACAAATTTGTTGATACCCTTCTGCCATTCTAAAAGGTTCGCATCTTTTTTAAGTATAGGTAACATTTGGAAAAGAAATAAAAATTTTGGTAAAATGTTCATTTTCACTGCCGCTATCCTGCCCAGCAAAGATAAGTGCAATTTCTCCCATTTTTTCATCTCTGTCTGTATGCTATGCCAAAGTGGTTCATAATTATGCTTATATAATTCCCATTTGAAGTTAAAATGTTAACTCCAAGATATTTGACTTTTTTAACTACCTCACATCCTAGCATCACTCCTAATTCTTCCTTTTGTTTAATATTCATATTTATAGCTAATATTTTGGTTTTTCCTAAGTTTATTTTAAAGCCAGACACTTGACCATATTGATTAATCGTATTCATTAAAACCATACTGGATTCCTGCGGTTGTTCCAATATTATGACCAAATCATCCGCAAAAGCGCGGACTCTATATTCTTGCTGCCTAATCTTGATCCCTTTTAAACCATCCAAGCCCCGTATTTTATTCAACAATACTTCCAAAGTTATAATAAACAATAATGGGGACAAAGGACAACCCTGTCTTGTACCTTTTCCAATTTGAAAAGAGTCTGTTAAACTTCCATTGACTATGATTTGTGCTGTTTGCTGTTGGTATATTGCTTTAATTGACTGTAAAAAATTATCTCCTATCTGCATTTTTTGCAATATCTTCAGCAGAAATTGCCAGTTAACTCGATCAAAGGCCTTCTCAGCATCCAAAAATATAAACGCAGCAGGGATCTGGTTGTTCTTTCCCAAATATTCTAATGCATTAATAATTAATCTGACATTACTTTTCATCTGTCTCCCTTGTATAAAACCTGTTTGGTCCGTATGTATCAATTGTTACCTGTAATCCTTATTGTGTTATACTTTTATTTTTGCAGTGTTGAGCGTTAAGCATGCTATCCCCATCATAATGGGAGCCAATATTGGGACTTCGGTGACAAACACTATTGTGGCACTGATGCAAGCTGGAGATAGGAATGAATTTCGAAGGTATCACTTATTTATCTTAAGATTTATCTTTATCTAATAGGAATCAGGGTAATAATGTCACTGTCGAGGAAGGCAGGCCCAAGAAAACCTATAAAATTAGTACAAATCTAAATGTTTATGCCATCTGTAATAACAATCCTGGTCAGCTGTCAGCTTCCAAGAGTTTGTTTAGCGACTGTTCAAAAACCACACTGAAAGAAAGTGGCTTTTGGCTAATTTTTCACCATTTGTTTTTATTTATTTATTGTAATTTGTCAAACAGAAACAAAAAGAGGAATAGTATAAAATTACAATGATAGGGACGATAGGCACATTAGTGCGCTTACGCATACCCCCTCTAGTGAGCACTTAAGTATGAAGTAAGGCAGTGGTGGGATTCAAACTTTTTTTACTACTGGTTCTGTGGGCATGGCTTGGTGGGTGTGGCAGGAGACGGATACTGCAAAATCTCCATTCCCTCCCCACTCCAGGGTAAGGATACTGCAAAATCCCCATTCCCTCCCCACTCCAGGGGAAGGATACTGCAAAATCCTCATTCCCTCCCAACTCCAGGGGAAGGATGCTGCAAAATCCCCATTCCCTCCCCACTCCAGGGGAAGGATACTGTAAAATCTCCATTCCCTCCCCACTCCAGGGGAAGGATACTGCAAAATCTCCATTCCCTCCCCACTCCAGGGGAAGGATACTGCAAAATCTCAATTCCCAAAAGTTGGCTTGAAACTCAACCTTAAGAAAACTAAGATCATGGAATCTGGCCCTCCCAATTCCTGGCAAATAGATGGGGAAGAAATGGAGGTAGGAACAGATTTTATTTTCCTGGGCTCCAAGATGGGGATGGCAGCCAAGAAATCAAAAGAGGCTTGCTCCTGGGGAGGAAAGTGATGGGAAATCTAGACAGCATCCTAAAAAGCAGAGACATCACCTTGCCAACAAAAGTGTGTCTAGTCAAGGTTATGGTTTTCCCACTTGCAATGGATGGCTGTGAAGGTTGGACCATAAGGAAGGCTGAGGGCCAAAGAATGGAGGCCTTTGAACTCTGGTGCTGGAGAAGAAGACTCCTGCATTGAGTCCCTTGGACTGCAAGGCCATCCAACCGGTCAGTCCTAGAGGAGATCCACCCTGGCTGCTCTTTAGAAGGCCAGATCCTGAAGAGGAAACTCAAAGACTTTGGCCACCTGATGAGAAGGAAGAAGGACTCCCTGGAGAAGAGCCTCATGCTGGGAACGATGGAGGGCAGAAGAAGAAGAAGGGGACGGCAGAGAAGGAGGTGGCTGGATGGAGTCACCCAAGCAGTCGGAGTGAGCTTGAATGGACTCCAGGGGATGGGAGAAGACAGGAAGGCCTGGAGGAACGTTCTCCATGGGGGTTGCTTAGTTGAACACCAACCCTCTGAAGCTCTTTTTTATGCCTTTGGTTGTCTTTCTGCTGAGCCTCTTCTGATCGCCCTCTGTTTCTTTGTCTCCAGGGCCTTTGCGGGGGCCACTGTCCACGATTTCTTTAACTGGCTCTCCGTGTTTGTCCTGTTGCCCATCGAAGTGGCCTCTCAGTATCTCTACCGCCTGACCAGCCTTATCGTGGACTCCTTTCAGCTGGAAAGTGGGGAAAACGCCCCCGAATTGCTGAAAGTCATCACGGATCCCTTCACAAAACTCATCATCCAGGTATAAATTCTTCCCTGGTTTATTAAGCCAGAGCAGGTTGGCTCCGATCTCTCTGCGCCTTTCACTAATGCGATGCTAGGAATGTGGGGGGGGGGGGGGGGGGGGGAGGACTCCAGAACATCCATGGGGCTTCTTAGTCCTAGTTGGCCCAAAAGTGCTTTTTTTTTCAGGAGGCAACTGGAGTTTTTTGTTAATTTTTGAAGATGTTTTGCTTCTCACCCAAGAAACAAGTTCTTCTCCTTCTCTTTCTTCTCCTCCTCCTCTTTCTCCCTCCTTCTCTTTCTTCTCCTTCTCCTCCTTCTCCCTCCTTCTCTTTCTCCTCCTTCTCCCTCCTTCTCCTTCTCTTTCTTCACCTTCTCCTCCTTCTCTCTCCCCCTTCTCTCCCCTGGTCCTTCTTTTCATTAAACTAGACACACCCAGTTCCTGCAACCGTTCTTCATATGTTTTGGCCTCCATTCCCCTAATCATCTTTGATGCTGTTATCCGCACTCTTTCCAGAGTCTCAACATCTTTTCTACATCGTGGTGACCAAATCTGGATGCAAATATTCCAAGTGTGGCCTCACCAAGGCCTTAAAAAGTGGTATTAACCCTTCACGTGATCCTGATTCTCTCCCTCTGTTGATGCAGCCTAGAACTGTGTTGGCTTTTTTGGCAGCTGTCGCCTATAGCTGGCTCTATAAGAGCCAAGATGGCGCAGTGGTTAAATGCAGCACTGCAGGCTACTGCTAGATCAGCAGGTCAGCGGTTCAAATCTCACCGGCTCAGGGTTGACTCAGCCTTCCATCCTTCCGAGGTGGGTAAAATGAGGACCCAGATTGTTGGGGGCAATATGCTGACTCTCTGTAAACCGCTTAGAGAGGGCTGAAAGCCCTATGAAGCGGTATATAAGTCTACTGCTATTGCTAAAAAAAAAAAGTCTACTGCTATTGCTATAAGTTATATTTTGTTTTGATATCGTGTTAGCTTTTCAAACCTCCAGAGTCACATTGGGCTGACCTTTTGGAAGCTGCAAGGCACAAGAAAATTAATCTGATGAAATGTGCGTCCTTCAATTGAACCCCCATAAACTGGGATTTCCATTTTGCTTCCTTTGATTAACAGCTCGATAAATCAGTCATAAATGCAATCGCGACGGGAGATGAATCAGCGAAGAATAAAAGCCTGGTGAAAAATTGGTGCAAAACAACCAAGAATGTGGTGAGTGTTGCGTTAAGGGATGATTTGATGCAGATAAGAGGCCTGGCTTATCGTTGAATTAGTCCTTTTTATCTTTAATAACTGCTCACTAAATGAAGGGGGTGATCATGATAATGTGATAATGTTCTAGGTAGTCATTCTGCTAGGAAATCAAACTGCGATTGCATTTATTGTTTTGGAAAGGGTAGATATCGTATTTTTCAGAGTATAAGACGCAGCCCCTAAAAGAGAGTGAAAATGTGGGTGCGTCTTATACACTGAATGTAGCCCCCACCCACCCACCACCCCCAACTCTGCCTCTGCCTCCCAGCAATTTACCTCCTTGCCGCAAATGGGGAAAATGGGGCTTGCGGGAGGCGGCAATAGGCTATGGCAATCCCTGCAGCCTGAAACAGCTGATGATCGGGAGGCCCGTGCTTAAACTGAAAGTGAAAGTGAAACTTGCTGTTTTCTGCAAGGAGGCAAATTGCTGGGAGGCAGAGACAGATTTTTTTTTCTTGTGCTAATCAGGCTAAACTGAAACCGGCTGTTTGCTGCAAGGAGGTAAGTCAATAACTATAAATGCCTATAAAATGTTCAAACTATTAAACTTATTTTTTTAAAGACTGCTTTATTATTGTTCTAGTCAACTGAACAAAATGAAGCAGCTTTTTAAAATAAACGCTTGACCTGAAGAGGCCCAGGGCTATTGTATCTCCTTTTAAATAGCAGAGAGGAACCTGGACTTCCAGAAAGCCACAACAATTTTAACAGCCTCTGCACAAGTATAGTGTGAAATGTAACGGTTCCATCACAAAACCGCGTTCGACTAAACCGCGCTCGACGAAATCGCGTAGCTGATGTCATCAACAGCGCAACAACAGCGCAGAGACAGAAGCACACTGTAAACGCTAAACCTAAAATTAACCCCTAAACCTAAACCTAACCCCCCTAAACCTAATCCTAAACCTAACCCTAAACCTAACCCTTAACCTAACCCTAAACCTAACCCTAACCCTAACCCTAACCCTAACCCTTAACCTAACCCTAAACCTAAACCTAATCCTAACCCTTAACCTAACCCTAAACCTAAACCTAACCCTTAACCTAACCCTAAACCTAACCCTAACCCTTAACCTAACCCTAAACCTAACCCTTAACCTAACCCTAAACCTAACCCTTACCTTAAGTTGAATCGGCTTGCTTTCAAAGCGCTATTTAAAGTGCCCTTCTTTCTCCGCGCTCGCTGTTGTCGCCCCGTTGATGACGTCAGCGACGCGGTTTAATCGGGCGCGGCTTAGTCGAGCGCGGTTTTGTCGTGCCACGAAATGTAACACTACAAACAGTGTATATCTTCTGTGCTGTTTGCTCTTTGCTGCAAGGAGGCAAATTGCTGGGAGGCAGGTTTGTTTTCTCTTCTTTTCCCTCCCCAAAAGCTAGGTGCGGCTTATACTTCGGAGCGTCTTATACTCTGAAAAATACGGCAAATAGAATATCATACAGGTAGACCTTTGCTTCATTTGGTGATCATTCGAAGTTACGATGGCACTGAAAAAATATACACACTTACGACCTTTCCCCATGGTCACGTGATCAAAATTCAGAGGCCTGGCAGGTGGTCCAGATTTACGACGGTTGCGTTGACCAGGGGTCATGTGATCCTTTTTGCGACCTTCTGACAAGCGAAGTCCGTAGGGAAGACAGATTCGCTTAACAATCGGGTGACTAATTGCAGGGATTCACTTAGAAACCGAGGCAAGGCAGGCGGTGAAATGGAGCAAAGACTCACTCAACAAATGCCTCGCTTAACCACAGAAATGTTGGGCTTGATTGCGGTCATAAGTTGAGGACTACCTATACTGAACTTTGATCTCCTAGCATCTAAATGTACGCCTAAATATATCCAGCTTGAGTCATGCTGAATGTTATCACAATTCAAAGAGTAGAAAAAGTTCAGGAGGAGGAGGAAGAGGAGGAAGAGGGAGGAGGAAGAGGAGGAAGAGGGAGGAGGAGGAAGGACTGTGGGGTCCTTGGTGCTCTCTGAGCTTGGTGGCTTTCTTGCAGACGTTTCCTGGCCCAACTAGGTGACATTATCAGTGCTAGAAGAGAGGGGGGTTTGTGGAGAGGAGGAGGAGGAGGAGGAGGAAGGACTGTGGAGTCCTTGGTGCTCTCTGAGCTTGGTGGCTTTCTTGCAGACGTTTCCTGGCCCAACTAGGTAACTTCATCACTGATGATGTGACCTACTTTGGGCCATGAAACACCTGCAGGAAAACCACCAGGCCCAGGGAGCACGAAAGAAACCCCCCCCTCAATTTTAAACCATTTCTGGAAACCTTGCCAAGGAAGGGACTTGTCTGTAGGGTTGCCAGGAGTCAATGCTCCATCTCTGGAGCTTTTCCAGAAAAGGTTAGCAGTTAGCAATAGCAGTTAGACTTATATACCGCTTCATGGGGCTTTCAGCCCTCTCTAAGCGGTTTACAGAGTCAGCATATCGCCCCCAACAACAATCCGGGTCCTCATTTCACCCACCTCGGAAGGATGGAAGGCTGAGTCAACCTTGAGCCAGTGAGATTTGAACCGCCGAACTGCAGCTAGCAGTCAGCTGAAGTGGCCTGCAGTACTGCACTCTAACCACTGCGCCACCTCGGCTCTAGGTTGGACTGCCATTTGTCTGGGAGGGTGGAAGGTGTCCTGCTTTGAGAAGAACTTTGTATCAGAAGACCCCCCCAAAGACCCTCCTGGCTTTGTGATTCTCTTACGCCGTGAATTAACATTTCACTGTGACGGGTGAAATAGGGCCATCGTTCCATCATTCCCACTGCTAAGGTGGATTCTTTGTGGTTGCCATGGGGTTTTTTATTGTTTGAATAATAATAGAGCCTAAATCAGCATAATGGACCGGGTTTCATCGAGCTGTTTTGTCTCAATGCCTAGGTTGAAATGAATACGACCGTCCCAGGACCCGAAAACTGCACGGGGCTTTGCTGGACCAGCGGAAATATGACCTGGACCCTCAAAAACGTGACGGAAACCCAGAATCTTGAGAAATGTAAGGGGAAGGGGCTGCCTCAAGCCTTCTCTAAAGAGAGAAGGCCCGTTTCTCAAAACAAGAGAGGCCAAGCGTTGCGCTGGGAAAACGTCAGGCTGGAGAGAGGGCTCACCCCATCGCAATAGTGGCCCAAGCATCTGAGCGTTGATCATGGGGGAGCCGCAACAGTCACAGGGGTGGAGGGGGAAATGGCCGTAAGTCCCTTCTTCCTGCGCTGTTGTAACTTTGAACGGCCACTGAAGGAACTGTGGTGCTTTATGAAAGTGCAATTTGAGAGACCGCCTCCTGCCAATTACCTCCCTGCGACCAATTAGATCACATAGATTAGGCCTCCTCCGAGTTCCATCTGCCAGTCAGTGCCGACTGGCAACTACACAGAGGAGAGCCTTTTCAGTAGTAGCTCCGACCCTTTGGAACGATCTCCCCGTGGAGATTCGTACCCTCACCACCGTCCAGACCTTCCGCACAGCCCTTAAGACCTGGCTAGCCCGTCAGGCCTGGGGACAAAGATAATTGCCCCCACCCGAATGATGAATGAATGTTGCTTACTATTTTACTTCTATGTATTGTTTGTGTCTATTGTCTGTATACCCCCCCCTCATTTTATGTAAGCCGCCCTGAGTCCCCTCAGGGAAAAGGGTGGCCTATAAGTATTAATAAATACTCAAATACTCAAATTTGATAAGTGTCCGAATTAATGCTAACTCACTTACTTAACTAATTAGTAATTAATTAATAATACTTTTTAATCTACACCGAGAGCATATGCACCAAAGACAAATTCCTTGTGTCACACTTGGCCAATAAAGAATTCTATCCTACCCTATCCTATCCTATCCCATTCCATTCTTTCAGTCCTCTATTCTATTCTATTCTATTCTATTCCATTCCATTCCATTCTCTTTTTTCTATTCTAATTCTAATTCTATTGTCTCTTCTCTTCTCTCTACTCTACCCTACCCTACCCTACCCTACCCTACTCTACTCTACTCTACTCTATTCTAATTCTATTCCATTCCACCTTACTCCACTCCACTCCATTCCTTTCTCTTTTTTCTATTCTATTATCTATTCTTTCTTCTCTTCTCCTCTCTTCTCTTCTCTTCTCTAATTCTATTCCATTCCACTTCACTCCACTTCATTCCATTCCATTCTCTTTTTTCTATTCTAATTTTAATTGTATTGTCTATTCTCTCTTCTCTTCTCTCCTCTCCTCTCCTCTTCTAATTCTAATTCTAATTCTAATTCCATTCCAGTTTACTCCACTCCACTCCATTCCTTTCTCTTTTTTCTATTCTATTATCTATTCTTTCTTCTCTTCTCCTCTCCTCTCCTCTCCTCTCCTCTCTTCTCTTCTCTTCTCTAATTCTATTCCATTCCACTTCACTCCACTTCATTCCATTCCATTCTCTTTTTTCTATTCTAATTTTAATTGTATTGTCTATTCTCTCTCCTCTCCTCTCCTCTCCTCCTCTTCTAATTCTAATTCTAATTCCATTCCACTCCACTCCAATCCACTCCATTCCATTCCCTTTTTTCTATTCTAATTCTAATTGTATTGTCTATTCTCTCTTCTTTTCTCTTCTCTGTTCTATTTTCTATTCTAATTCTATTCTATTAAAAAAAAATACAAGTGAAGGCAGGAAAGGAGGAGGAAGGAATGGTTCAAATCAAAGGTTTCTCTCTGGATCCCAAAAGTCAAGATCGCGGCCACATCTGAAGCATTGCACATAAAAATACTAGCGGGGCGTTGTGGCTGTTACAGCAGCCATCTTGGCCTTCCTACCCAACTGTCAGCTTTTCGGACCCAACAGGACACGAGTCGCTTAGCCTTGGTTGACTTGTCCCTTCTCCCTCCGTAGGCAAGCACATTTTTGTAGGATCTCAGCTGCAGGATCTGGCCGTGGGTCTCATCCTGCTCGCGCTCTCGTTGCTCGTGCTCTGCACTTGCCTGGTGTTGATCGTCAAACTCCTGAACTCGGTGCTTAAAGGACAAGTCGCGAATGTCATCAAGAAAACGCTCAATACTGGTACGTATTTCTCCCCCTCTTTTTCTTTTCGGTATTTAATTGTTTAACTAAACAGTTTTCAACAGAAAGAGGAAAGCAAGGGAGTATAAAGAAAGGAAGGAAGGAAGGAAGGAAGGAAGGAAGGAAGGAAGGAAGGAAGGAAGGAAGGAAAAAAGAAAAAAGCTGCTCGGAGGAGGGGGGAGGCAAAAAAATGCAAGAAATGAAACGAAGGGTGAACCAAAAACAAAAAGGGCAGGAATAGTTTTTAAAAAGATATTAAAAAGTGAATTCTTCCTAGCAGTTATTAAGTCAAAAGTATTTCTTCGGAACAGAGTGGAGTAGAATAGATGAAAGAATATAATAGAATTAGGAATGAAAGAATAGAATGGAATGGAATATGAAAAGAATAGAATAGAATAGAATAAAGAATGAAAGAATAGAATAGAATAAAGAATGAAAGAATAGAATAAAGAATGAAAGAATAGAATAGAGAATGAAAGAATAGAATAGAAATAAGAATGAAAGAATAGAATAGAAACAAGAATGAAAGAATAGAATAGAATAGAATAGAGAATGAAAGAATGGAATAAAATAAATAATGAAAGAATAGAATATGAATAGAACAGAATAGAATAGAATATGGAAAGAATAGAATAGAATAGAATAGAATAAACAATTAAAGAATAGAATGAATGAATAGAATAGAAAGGAATGAAAGAATAGAAATAAGAATGAAA
>NC_045549.1:75363727-75371227 GCF_009769535.1 Thamnophis elegans | reverse complement strand
CTGCTCCCGGAGAAGCTGCGGAGCTGGGATTTCCTTCCCCGGTGGATGCATTCCTTGCGGCCCTGGGATGATGCCATAACCGCCGCGGGCGGCGCCTGTGGCAGGTATTGCTGCTGCTGCTGCAAACGTTGTCGAAACAAGGAGGCTGACCCGAGCGAGGAAACCAAGGACACGAAAGCGTTGGAAGTTCACGAGAACCCCGTATCGCTGGCCGACGAAGAGAACTGTCTTTCCAAGGCCGCGAAAGCAGAGAAAGCAGACTTGAGCACCACGGCGTTGTAGCAGAGAGGGGGACGTTGAGGCCCAAGGACGGAACGTTTGAGGGGCCTGCCTAGAGGGGGAAACGGGGAACGCGGGGCCAGTGACGTGCGCTCAGTGAGAAGATTCAACCAGGGATGGGCAACCACAATTGTCAAGAACCCTTAAGTCGTGTCTGAATCTCAAGACACACATTCAAATCACCGGTAAGGTTAAGGCTTTACCTCACACCTGCTCACGTCATGGAAAAAGCAAAGTCCTCTACTTGTCTCCACACTAAGGAGACTCCCTGTGGACAAGTACTCCACTTGGTTTTTTTAAGAGATTTATGAGTCAACAGTGCTTCTGCCCATCACTGCTAAGGCTCTCTCATTTGCAGTCCTGTAGAAGTCCGATCTACTCCGCGTTCTCAGCATCAGTAGACCCACAAGTAGGACATCTGGCCATGGGCTATATCGTATAGTAGCTCACTAGCTGAATCAGGTTTTCAGCAAGAGCTTTAAAACCATATCCCCTCAATCCCATGTTTTGGAGAGTTCAGGCCTACGCCATTGTAACATAATGTAATATAGTGTGTACCACACAGATCCGTTCAACCAAATCAATTTTCTAAAACCGTGAATAAGTGCCGGTTGAGGTGTGTATTTAAGAAATTATCTCTCTCTATATATATATATATATATTTAGTACTGTAGGTTCTGTGGTTTGTGCAATTTATGACCTTTCTAAAGCACTTGTCCTTTTTTCCCGGCCTAAATTATTTGAAGGCTGATTTGAGAGAACAATCGTCAAAAGAATTGAACTGCTATATCTCCATAGGATATGCAGGAACGCCGTTTTTGATTAGTGGACACAAGATAGTGAGGAAGAAGAGCGCAGGGGTGGGTTCCTGTACCGGTTGGCACTGGTTCACTTCATGCGTGCTTTGCACGCATGCGCTGCTTGGTCCACCCGTGCACCCGCGGCACATTGCTTGCGCAAGCTCGGTTGAGTGAAAATTGCTCTGCGCATGCGCAGAAACATGCCAGCAACAGCAAAAGAGAGCAGGGAACCGGTTCAGGGGTGTGGCTGCCGGTTCTGCGACCCAGGCCAAATCACCACTACTGGTTCCGCCGAACCGGGCCAAACTGGGAGGAACCCACCTCTGAAGAAGAGGATTCAGGGGGGCGTTTCTCCTCCTGACAAGATTAAATTATGTAAATAATGTGTTTTTAAGAAGTGGATTGCTCTAAAAATATACCTCGTGTTGCAGAAGCATTAACTCGCGGAATGTCCCAAAGCTGGATGGGAGAAAGCCTATTGCTCTGACGCACAACCTTTTTACCTCTGTTGTCGGTTGTCTGATTGTGTTCACCGTTTTGTAAATGGATCTAGGACAACTTGCCATGGGCAACTCACTGGAGGCCAACTCGCCATGGGACAAGAGTTACACTGATATCAAAGAAACGGTGGAGTGGAGTCATTACAGAAAAGACTCCAAAGGAAGGCCAAAAATGAAAGGTGAATTAGAAAAATTAAATTATTTTAAGTAATTCAATTGAATGGTTGAATAATCTCATGGCGAATTAGCCGTGGTGCGTTGTCCTATCCAACAGTAAACAACAGTTTGTTGACCTGTAGCATTATACAAACCAGCCTTCAGATCAGAGGGGGCAGGGGCAGAACCGTCAGGATGTGAGGGCGGAGCCTTCTTCTGCCGCTACCACCGGTTCGGCTGATCGCGGCCGATCCGGGAACAACCCACCTCTGCTTCAGATCAAAGAGAACAATTTGTAGATAAGGTTTGCTCCATATTTGGAGAAACTTGTTTTCACTAAGCGGCTTCTTGGATATTCGGAACAAATTTATAGAGAAGAAGTTGCAAGTTCTAACTTTTGGTAACTCCTCAACGCTTGCGTTTCCAGCCGCTGAGTCATCTTTTCAATCAACCAGGATGAAACCTGGATACCGAGATTATTGTAAACCCATACCGCTGAAAAGAAACCTAGCATTTTGCTTCAAGGTAAAGTATTAGGTGACTCAGATCAAAATGAGAACTAATTCATATCTTGTGATGTGCTATGCTCTATTAGAGTTTAATGTCCGTTGCCTACAGTTATTATCGGTCTGTTTATTGCCTCGTGGACTGATTTTTTCCAACAGCTGATAATGTCTCCCTCGTTTTTCCTCATGATGCCATTTATTGCAAAACTATCTTACATTTCTGGGAATGTACCACTATAAATAATTTTATCTAGATGTAGATATGGAATAATATTTACTTGGCGACCCAGTCAAAATGCAGAGGAATACAGGCAGGAAGTCCATGTAATGACCTTAGTATTTGCTGGCTTAAAAATATCAAGAAGAATACAAGGCAAAATTCAGGTTTTTTTAAAATAATAATAATAATAATAATCTGATAGATTACAGTGGAGAAATTGTGTCTTACATTTATTGCTACTGAGATGAGTGAAATTTAAAAGTACTTAAACGTGTGCTTCTTGGAAAGCAAAGGAAGTGATCCTCCAGCCCACTCAGAAGTAAATTCCCTGTGATTCACCCGAAATAACTTTTTCATTATTAAAAGGGTGTGTATTTTTACTGGAAAGAGACCACCTTGTACAAATGCATGGAGCTGCCAGGCTCAAAGCGCATTTAAGAAAGCTCAGGATTTAACCAACTTAGAAAGGATAGAACATATATTTGGGTAGTAAGATGTTGATTGGTTCTTCGGGCTAGATAGTCTCCTCAACAGGGCTTTGATTGAAGTCTCGGTTCTTCTCCGCATTTATTGATCTCATGTGGTCAGTGGGTCGTGTGACCATCGGGTCATGCCTTGTGAAGGTCGCTAAGCGAGATCAATCAGAGTGGAGGAGAACTGCAGCAAGATGCTTCAACAAAACGTTTGGAAGCCCGCAGAACCAACTCTCACCACTTAATCAACGTTATGCAGAAATGGATTAATCCCGATGTGATGTTGTAGACGTGAAGTTTCTATGGCAGTGTTTCTCAACCTTGGCAACTTGAAGATGTCCGGACTTCAACTCCCAGAATTCCCCAGCCAGCAAATGCTGGCTGGGGAATTCTGGGGAGTTGAAGTCCGGACATCTTCAAGTTGCCAAGGTTGAGAAACACTGTTCTATGGTCTTAATAATAATCGGGCAGAAACAGAATGACACAACCAAAATTAAGCACTAATTAAACCGGGGGTGTAAAGGGCGAGGAAGGAAGAGTGAGACGAATCAAAATGGCGGCTACAACTTTGCAATCAAGTTCCACCCGTTTTTTTTGATGGGAATTTTATTTTTCTTATGATAATGTTGCTTGTTTGAGGAGTAAAAAAGTGTCTTCACGCTCAAATCACTAATATTAGCAGTCGGGGGGCGGGGGCGGGTCCATTCGTATTTGTTAAACAGAACACTGACACTCAATTCCGTAGACTTTCGGTCTTCTGAAAAACTCAGAAAAACAGGAAAAAAAATCCTTTGCACGGATCTCTGCTTTCTCGTTGTCCGACTCTGAGGATGTAACTCAATCTACCTCTTCGGTTGGAATCGTTGTTTAGAGGGAAAGTGGGAATGCTTTCCCAGCAAAAGGGAGTTGGATTTCCAACATGGCGGGTGGTTGAAGGATGAAAGCAGTTGTACTCAACTGGCGGTTAAAGAACTAGCAGCCACATTCACAAAAGTTGAGTGGAAAATGTTTTCGGGATGACTTAATATTATTTTACGTGGAACCGGGCAGAAGCATAAGAAGGGGAGTAAATGGGACAAGATTAGGATTAGAAAATATACAATACACTTGGGTTTATACATAGTCAAATGTTCTATCTCTTGGCGTTATGAACCCATATTTTAGCTCTTCAGTGGTATTTTATTGGAGGGGTGAATCAATTTATCAGACATGTAATCTCCATCTCATGTAATGTGTCCCCATCAGCGGTGGGGTCTAGATATTTTTACCACAGGTTCGCCACGCACCAAAAATGTGAGGGCTTCCACGCATGCACTTTGCTTAGAAAATGTGGCTAAATAGGATAGCGTAGAGCCAGATAGTGGCTAAATAGGACAGCATAGGATGGAATAAAGCCAGTTGCCAATACCGATTTGCCCAAACCGGTACAATAGCAATAGCAGTTAGACTTATATACCGCTTCCTAGGGCTTTCAGTCCTCTCTAAGCGGTTTACAGAGTCAGCATATTGCCCCCAACAATCTGGGTCCTCATTTTACCCACCTTGGAAGGATGGAAGGCTGAGTCAACCCTGAGCCGGTGAGATTTGAACAGCCGAACTGCAGAACTGCAGTCAGCTGAAGTAGCCTGCAGTGCTGCACTCTAACCACTGCGCCACCTCGGCTCTTATAATCTGGCTGAATACCACCACTGGTCCCCATTTGCTTCAACGTACTCACGTTGTACATACTAACAGTACAGAAGAGGAGAAAATGATGAAAGAACTCACAAGTTCAACCGTACGTGTACATCAGTTTCACATGTAATTCCCCCACTTCTCCTGCCCAATCATGAATGTTCCTTGCATTCTCTTTCTCCAACCTAATGCTCTCTTGTTAACTTGAAGTTTGCTCGCTGTGGTACACAGGTAGTTGCAGTAGAAGACAATAGGCAGGTTTCCAGACTCAGGGAAGTCGGAAATCTAGGTGGCCTCCAGAATCACCAGATCATGCCTCATCTCTTTTTAGCGTTTCCCATTATTATTTATAACGTGTACTTTTTTTCTCCAGTGTACAGTTTTGTATATGTTCTCTAAGGAACCCTGCTCGCGAAATTTGAATTATGTATTGTGTATTTTACAATGTTGTGGTGTTTATAAGGAACTGTGCCGGGGGGGGGGAGGGAGGGAAGACTTCTGTAAAATAGCTTTGGGTTGTCCTATTTTAGAAAAGAATGAACGGGAATATTGCTTATTGCTTTGATAAGATTTGTTGAAAAAGCACACAAAAAAAGAACCTCTGTCATGCTTTCATTTCTGTGATGCGTTAAAATATATATATATAAATGTATATGTATATTTTTACATCTTACTCCCTTTGGCTTTTATTTGTTTTGCAAATGACCAACAATGTAAAACGGAATGATATTGTTATCCGGCCTGGCTTTTGTCTCATTGGAAAAGAATGACAGGATATTGAATGCAATACCAAAATATGGAAAAATTAAAAGATTTTTTAAAAGACTATAAACAACGAAACTCTATTTTTATTTTTAAAAAAACCTCGGGTATAATAATGTATTATTTCATATCATGATGTGCGCATTTCATTTATAACCGTACATACATAGACATACATTTCTTTCTTTATTTTTAAATAGTATTTGTTACATTTCCCAACATTAAAAAACAAAACACACATAAAAAAACAAAACAAATTTACCCTTGTAAAAGCTTTTCCATATCGGTATACATATTTTTCGTAACAATCCTATTTACAAAAAAATTGTATCTCTATATCGCTATCCTAAGTTATATCCTTATTAAATACTCTCTCTATATTATACTTTTACCCTCTATATACCTTAAGTTTTGCGTTTGCTCTCAAGCCAGGAATACCATCTATTCCCAATTTGATAATACTCGATTTCTTCCCTCTCCTTCATTCCCATAGATAGTCTATCCATTTCTGCACATTCATAGATTTTCCTTCTTATAATCAGATCTGGGGGGAGTATTTGTTTCCAATTCTGTACTAGTACCATTCTAATTGCAGTTAATATATGTATTGTATTTTTTTTTTCCATTTTCCCATCAAAGATTCCCAGGAGAAACAATTCCGGCTTCAGCTCTATCCTTTATTCAGTTATCTCTTCTAGCCACTTCCTTATCTTGCGCTAATATTTTCCAACCTTGGGCCAGGTCCAACACATGTGATAGAACGTTCCCTGCTTATACCCACACCTCCAATACTCCGGTGATCGGTTTGGCAATATACATTTATTTTTTTACTATTTAGAATGTTACTCATTCATTGTTCATGTATTCTATCAATCTATCCATCTATCCATCTATCCATCTATCCATCTATCCATCTATCCATCTATCCATCTAAATCTATCAATCTATCAATCTATCCATCTATCAATCTATGAATCTAAATCTATCAATCTGTCAATCTATCAATCTATCAATCATCTATCAATCTATCCATCTATCAATCTATCAATCTAAATCTATCAATCTGTCAATCTGTCAATCTGTCAATCTATCAATCATCTATCAATCTATCCATCTATCCTTCTATCCATCTATCAATCTAAATCTATCCATCTATCCATCTATCCATCTATCCATCTATCCATCTATCCATCTATCAATCTCAATCTATCAATCTATCAATCATCTATCAATCTATCCATCTATCAATCTATCAATCTATCAATCTATCAATCTATCAATCTATCAATCTATCAATCTATCAATCATCTATCCATCTATCCATCTATCAATCATCTATCAATCTATCAATCTATCAATCATCTATCAATCTATCAGTCTAAATCTATCAATCTATCAATGATTATCAATCTATCAATCAGGGGGCTTTCAACCCAGGGATGACTTCTAGAGAAGACAAGGGTGGGAAGGAAACGGGGGGTCCTTGAATTACGACCACAATTGACCCCAAAATTTGCTAAATCAAACATTTGTGAAGTGAGTTTCGCCCTTTTTAATGACCTTCCTTGCCACAGTCATTAGTCAATCATTGCAGTTAAGTTAGTGACATGGTCGTTAAGTGAATCTGGCTTCCCCGTGGACTTTGCTCATCAAACGGTGGTCGCAAAAGGGGGTCGCATGACCCCGGGGATGCTGCAACCATCATAAATATGAGTCAGTTCCCAAGCGTCTGAATTTTGATCATGTGGCCGTGGGGATACTGCAGTGGTCGTAAGTGTGAAAAACGGACACAAGCCCCTTTATTCAGTGCCGATATAACTTTGAGTGGTGAATCATTGTAAGTCGAGGACTGCCTGTATCTGGCCCAGGGTCACCCCAGCTTATTTTGGACCTAAGATGGGACTAGCGTTCACACTCAAGTGGTTTCTAGCCTGTTGCCTTCCCCACTGCACCCAACTGGAACTCCCAGTATGTCCCAGTAGCCAATTCTTTCTCCATTTCCTGAATGGCCACCTGCACAGCTCACTTTAAAATGCTAGCAGAATTACATGTCTTAACAGCACCGAGGATATACTCACACAACATTGGACAGATGAAGAAACACCGCAAGATGAAGAGATAATTAAGAAG